>NW_015646445.1:1438672-1459684 GCF_001515625.1 Sinocyclocheilus rhinocerous | reverse complement strand
ATTTTAAATTCGACTAATATTCATTCTTTATTCACAATCTCCTCATCACAAGCAGGCACAGCACTCAATTCAGCATGTGTTCGTGTTTGTGTGTGCTGTCTGCGCCACTCATAGCACGTGCCTATATCGTGCACTATACCGAAAAATTTTTCTATCGTTATCGAAGAAGGTGTACCATCGATAAATACCGATACCGTTTTATCGCCCAGGCCTACCACAACCCATAATACTGTTACACAGAGCAGTGAGAGCACTGTGATTTAGTGTTGTGCGAGTAAGCCTGGTTTCTGGTTTAAAGGTATTAAAGCCAGTTTATATCCTGAGCTACAGTAAATTGAATGTAATCTTTCCTTCTCCATTCTCATCATGTCACAGAAACTTCTCTCTCTGTATCTGTATCTTTCTCTCTCTCCCTATATTTAACCTTACCTCATGAATCTATCAGCCGTGCCCTTGATTGCAGAAGACGCTTCATGTCAGCTAGCATTTATGTTGACGCTAACAGGGATCACTTTAGAAAGGATGAATAAGACATAAGCACCAAGGCAGCACACACACACACACAGACAGAAACACACACGCTCTTAGCAGTAATCACAGGTAAAGTGTGGAGATACTATCATGTTCGACAACATCTGTTAAACACTGCTTCACCTGCAATATAGCTATGAATATTTTTTTATTGTTTGTTTTTCATCCATTTGATGACATCTGGTGTTTTGTGTGTGTGTGTTTAAAAGTTTGCTCTTTCTGAAAAAAGTCTCTTATCTTCACCAAGGCTGCATAATACAGTAAAACCAGTAACGTTGTGAAATATTACATTTTAATCAACGATTTTCTATTGTAATATATTGTAATATTTTAATAATTTCTTATGATTATCAGTTGAAAATTGTTGTGCTGCTTTATATTTTTTTGTGGAATCCATACATTCATTTTCAAGATTAATTTTCAAGAAAAATATAAATATCTTTTTTATAAAAACTATAAAACAGTTTTTATCATAAAAACAGTTTTAATTAATCAGTGTCCTTGCTGAATAAAATTTCTTTAAAAATTCACTCATATTTTTAGGTGAGGATAGTATTTATGTATATAAATAAAGACTTTGTGTCTTAATGTTTTCTCCTAATCAACTCTATATTCTGATGGTTTGTTATCTAATGAAATAACATTTTTAAATATTTAAGTGTTACATAGATGTGTATATATTTTGTGGGGTGGCAATTAGACATGGTTAATGAAGTCTTGTCGGTTTAGCTAGTAAAGAAACCTAATGGGGACACCAGCAGCCACCCATGCTGGAAAACAACATCCTAAATGCAACATATGCTGGTGAGCAGCCATGCTGTTCTTTTCAACATGGCAGTGCCTTACAGGGGGATATTCACCTTAGGAGAGCTGGAGAGAGAATAAAATGTAGAGGAAGAGGGATAGACACAGAGACAGAAGGGAGGAGGGTTTTATTAGCCCTGGTTGATCATTGCCAGGGCAGAAACAGGCTTATTTAGCCCCCACCTAATCATTTCCTGGAATCCAGCACCCCACACACAGGAAGCTACTACCAGTCTCGCTTTCCGCTTGCTGAACAGAACAGGAAACATAGCTGCAGCAGAATGATGGCTGCTGTAAATCCTTGTTCATTCCCCCCCCCCTCTCTCTCTCTCTTGTGTGGCAGCATGTTGTCAGGACTCAGTAATGACAGGAATTAGCCCTGAGGTTTACTGGCTATAGGTTACATGGCTCTCTGCGATCATTGCTGAAGCACTGCTAGTGAAATCAGGGTTGTATTTTGAGAAGTTTGACTGAAATGTGCTGCTCCAGGCATCAAATATTCAGCAGGTCATTCAGGAAAACAATAACATGTGGCTGTTGCTGCTTGATTGCTGACTTTGTAGTGGTAAGTCTTTTGTCAGTAGAACAATTTTACTTTTAATTTCTTTTTTATTTTAAAATTATTTTATATTTGTATTGATTTATATAATGTTCATTCCTAAAAATATTAACAATTTATTTTTTATTTTATTTATATAAATGAAGGTTTTGAAAACTTTCTTTTAATTTTAAAATTATTTTATATTTGTATTCATTTATATAAATTATTTAAAAAAATATTAATATTTTATTTATTAGATTTTTTTATTTGCACAAATCTTCTTTCTTTCTTTCTTTCTTCATTTGATTTTTATGTATTTCATATGCATTGTATATAAATTAATTGTTTTAAACATTAACATTTTATTTATTCTTTTTATATATTATTATTTAGGGTTTTTAACTCTCCCTTTTAACTCTTTTTCTTTCTTTCTTTCTTTCTTTCTTTCTTTCTGAGATTGCTATCTTTTCCTTTAGAATAGAGTACTTTTATTGAAGTGATATAAATAAATATTTAAAACAAATATTGCATTACATTTAATTTTAGAAATTAATATTTTATTTAGAATATTGCTTTTATTAAATATTTATTTATTCAAATAATTTTTGATTGATTGATGGATTGATTAAGTTTGCATTATATTGTTTAGTTTCATGTGATTGTTTTTGGCAATAATCAGGCCAACTTCATTGATCCTTGTGAGGAAATTTAGGTCACTGTGACTTCCGTAATTAAAAAAAACACCTATAATTTGAATGGTTCCCATGCCAGTTTAGAGCAGGTCTAGCTGGTGGACCAGCAAAGTCTTTCAATTCCCAAACCCAAACAGGCAAGGCTGCTTTACTAAGGAAGTCCTTCTGGTTAAACTATGAGAACGACTTTTGCAGGCACCAGCAAACTAGCTAGGGACCAGCAACCGAACCATATGCTGGTTATAGCGCTGTTGTTCATTTTAGCATGGCTGCATGGTTATATATACACAAGGAGAGCCAAATGGTTTGTTGCACTGGGATCTTTTCAGCTCTCACTCTCACAACACGTCTCATTTTCAGGCAACTTGTGACACTAGTTTCATTTCTATGGGTCATTGCACAGCCATTGAGACGGAGACTAGCACCGCTTTGAGAGCGCTCAGAGGAGACGGCATGAAGCGATATGAGTGCGGCCACTACATCTATGCACGTTCTCTTCCTCCATTATTGCACTCCTGTGTCATATTTATCCCATGTAACCCTCAGCTTGAAACAGGTTTACAGAGTCCAGGATCCTTATTAAGACGCTGACCCTAATTTCTGCTGTAAAGCTTTCAGAGACCCCTAGCACACACTCTCACCCTGTCATATTTTCTTTAAGTTAATGCATCCCTGGCAGTGGATAACTCTCTCATGTCATAAATATTGCAAATATTGCAGCTTCAGTTAGGATATTACTATCCTTTTAGCCAGAGCTTACCACAGAAAGTGCACAAACACAGAGAGATTAGAGGAGCAACTAAACCCTGTGCTGGAATTAAAGGAATAGCAGGATGCAGTTGGTTACCACAAAATCATCTTCATTTGCTGATCAAGCTATACAAATGAATGGAAAGCAAGTTTACAGTATGAACGTAATAGAAATTGAAAATGTAATCGTAAAGCTCATTTTAAGTATTTTTATGAATTCTTAAAGTGTTTGGTTCTTGTATCATGCATTTGAGGAGACTTCTGTTCTACAGTAGGTGGAAGAAGATTACCTGGTTCCCAAGATTTCATGCATCTATTTTTTTTGAAAGGGCACCAGTTGCAGTCCTCACTTACTACATTATTACCAAATGAAAATATATGATGGTGTTTTAGTGCCATGTTTAAAAATAAAACTAATAAAAACTAATATTTTGATAATAAAGTTGAAGTGTTTGGTTCTTGTATCATGCATTTGAGGAGACTTCTGTTCTACAGTAGGTGGAAGAAGATTACCTGGTTCCCAAGATTTCATGCATCTATTTTTTTTGAAAGGGCGCCAGTTGCAGTCCTCACTTAATACATTATTACCAAATGAAAATATATGATGGTGTTTTAGTGCAATGTTTAAAAATAAAACTAATAAAAACTAATATTTTGATAATCAAGTTGTTAGTTAATTAGATTGAAGCACAGCATTTCTTGAATAAAATAGAAACATTTAGAATAAAATATCTAGCGAATATATATATATATAATGTTCTCATAGTTTGGAAATTGCTTGGTTGAACTGACTGATTATACAGTTTAAATTTCAAATTTGTGAATCATTATAGCTTTTAACAAAAAGGCACTTAATTGTTGCTGTACATTTTGACACAGTAAACATTAGCACAGTTGGTAAGTGATTCCTTTATACTGGTCAATGGCTAACACGTTCATCTCAAAACAGTGTAAAGCCATGTTCAAACCAAGAACAATAACTATAACGATAATTATTTTAGTATTCACATGAATGCATAACATTGTAATTATTATAAACAGTTGCTGCAGTTTTGTTGTCTGTCGCTTTAAATGCTCAGAATGAATTCTGATTGGCAGTCAATCATCAGCTGAAAACAGGCCTTATTTCAAAATCTCATAACAAAATTTCATAACAATAACTTTTTTTCTTTGCAATCATGGCCACTTGTCTGTTTGGCTTCCATTCTACCTATATTACTGTAACTGATTTTTTTTGTTAGTTTATACAGGTTGTTGAAAGAGATGAATTTGTAAATAACCTGGCATTTAGTTCTGTAATTCTGTAAAGTGAGTTATGTGTGTGTTTGGGTGTTTGCGTGTGTTGTTTGTCGGACAAGTGCATGTGATCCTCTTCACTGTTGTTAACGGGTAAACAAGCCAGAGACTGATAGAGGAGCTATTACCTGAATGCTGCGCTGTGCTTCACGCATCTTGGTTTTCATCTGCTTTGGTTCATCTGAATGGTTGCACTGATTTGATTTGGAGATCCATAAATCAATGTAAGTGCAGCTCATGAGAATGTGTAACCAGTGCTGCCAAACCCACACTCCACCTACAGCAGATGACAGCTGGAGCATTCTAGCCTTCTCTAGTTACTGTCAGGAGAATAATCAGTCAGTGCTCTCGCAAATACTCTGGAAAAAAAACACTCAAAACAGGCAAGAATGTCAACATATTGTTCCTTCATAAACTTTTTGATATTTCTGCGCCAACTATGCACACTTGATTGACACTTTGCTTGCATAGTTTCAAAATTTTCTTGCAGAGAAGTGTTGTTTATTATTTATTATTCATTATTTGTTTATTATACAGTGTTTTGTTTTGTTGCATTTAAGCTTGTCTGAGCGTATCTTTTGTTATACTGTAGTAGCCTGATCTTCTTTTTCTTTGTCTACAGACATGATGTAAACACAATGATGAAAGCCGAACTTTCCCACCAAAACAAACCTGAAAATTCTAAATTAAATAAGGCTGGAAAACATTTTTTAAAGACATTCATTCATTCATGAAAACATTTTTTGAAAGCATTCATTCATTTGTTCATAAAAACATTTTTTGAAAACATTCATTCATAAAAACATTTTTTAAACATTCATTCATGAAAACATTTTTGAAAACATTCATTCATTTGTTCATAGAATTTTTTTTTTGAAAACATTCATTTGTTCATAAAAACATTTTTTTTTTAAAAATTCATAATTTTTTTTGAAAACATTCATTAATTTGTTCATTTAAACATTCTTTTTAAAACATTCATTCATAAAAACATTTTTTAAACATTCATTCATGAAAACATTTTTGAAAACATTCATTAATTTGTTCATTTAAACATTCATTCATTCATGAATTTTTTTTTTGAAAACATGCATTCATTTGTTCATAAAAAACATTTTTTAAACATTCATTCATTCATGAAAACATTTTTGAAAACATTCATTAATTTGTTCATTAAAAACATTTTTTAAACATTCATGATTTTTTTTTAAAACATGCATTCATTTGTTCATAAAAAACATTTTTTAAACCATGCATTCATTCATGAAAACATTTTTTGAAAACATTCATTCATTTGTTCATAGAAAACATTTTTTGAAAACATTCATTAATTTGTTCATAAAAAACATTTTTAAAAATTCATAATTTTTTTTGAAAACATTCATTAATTCATTAAAAAAAAACATTTTTTTAAAACATTCATTCATAAAAACATTTTTTAAACATTCATTCATTCATGAAAACATTTTTTGAAAACATTCATTCATTTGTTCATAAAAACATTTTTTTAAAACATTCATTCATAAAAACATTTTTTATGCATGCATTCATTCATGAAAACATTTTTTGAAAACATTCATTCATTTGTTCATAAAAAACATTTTTTTAAACATTCATTCATTCATGAAAACATTTTTTGAAAACATGCATTCATTTGTTCATAAAAACATTTTTTAACTCATTCATTCATTTGTTCATAAAAACATTTTAAACATTCATTCATTCATTTGTTCATAAAAACATTTTTGAAAAACATTCATTCATGAAAACATTTTTGAAAACATTCATTCATTTGTTCATAAAAACATTTTTTAAACATTCATTCATTCATGAAAACATTTTTTGAAAACATTCATTCATTTGTTCATAAAAAACATTTTTTTAAACATTCATTCATTCATGAAAACATTTTTTGAAAACATGCATTCATTTGTTCATAAAAAACATTTTTTAAACTCATTCATTCATGAAAACATTTTTTGAAAACATTCATTCATTTGTTCATAGAAAACATTTTTTGAAAACATTCATTCATTCATTCATAAAAACATTTTTTTTAAACATTCATTCATGAAAACATTTTTGAAAACATTCATTCATTTGTTCATAGAATTTTTTTTTTGAAAACATTCATTCATTTGTTCATAAAAACATTTTTAAACATTCATTCATTCATTCATAAAAACATTTTTTGAAAACATTCATTCATTTGTTAATAAAAAAACATTTTTTAAACATTCATGATTTTTTTTTTAAAACATGCATTCGTTTGTTCATAAAAAACATTTTTAAACCATGCATTCATTCATTCATTCATGAAAACATTTTTTGAAAACATTCATTCATTTGTTCATAAAAACATTTTTTGAAAACATTCATTCATTTGTTCATAGAAACATTTTTTAAACATTCATTCATTCATGAAATTTTTTTTTGAAAACATGCATTAATTTGTTCATAGAAAACATTTTTTAAAAAACATGCATTCATTTGTTCATAAAAAACATTTTTTAAACCATGCATTCATTCATTCATTCATGAAACCGTTTTTTTAAAACATTCATTCATTTGTTCATAAAAACCATTTTTTAAACCATTCATTCATTCATTCATTCATACATTTTTTGAAAACATTCATTCATTTGTTCATAAAAAACATTTTTTAAACATTCATTCATTCATTCATGAATACATTTTTTGAAAACATTAATTCTGGAAAACCTTTTTTTTTTTTAAACATTCATTTATTCCTTCTGGAAAACTTAAAAAAAACAACAAAACAAAACAAAAAAACTTCATTAATTAATTCATTCTTAAACTTTTTTTTAAACAATTACACAATTGTAAGTGTGATTATCACTTGTATAACTCATTTCAACAAACCAGAAGTTAATATTAAATACCTTATTTTCCTTTAAAAAAAAACTGTAATGCGGAGATTGTCAAGCCATGAAAGTTTTGGGCGTATGGAGTTTTTGATTTTGCAGTTTTGAGTGATGGATTGAAATCTGACAGTGGCAGTGGTGGTTCTGGCAATCATTCTTTGACAGAAGAGGAGAGTGAGAAAACAAGAATTGGGGGTGAAAAAACAGAGGAAAACCAACTTGACTGCGTGTGTTTTTCTCTCGTTCAATATCCCTCCATGACATTTTTAAACATTCATTTATTCCTTCTGGAAAACTTAAAAAAAACAACAAAACAAAACAAAAAAACTTCATTAATTAATTCATTCTTAAACTTTTTTTTAAACAATTACACAATTGTAAGTGTGATTATCACTTGTATAACTCATTTCAACAAACCAGAAGTTAATATTAAATACCTTATTTTCCCTAAAAAAAAAACTGTAATGCGGAGATTGTCAAGCCGTGAAAGTTTTGGGCGTATGGAGTTTTTGATTTTGCAGTTTTGAGTGATGGATTGAAATCTGACAGTGGCAGCGGTGGTTCTGGCAATCATTCTTTGACAGAAGAGGAGAGTGAGAAAACAAGAATTGGGGGTGAAAAAACAGAGGAAAACCAACTTGACTGCGTGTGTTTTTCTCTCGTTCAATATCCCTCCATGACAGCTTGTCGACGGGGAGACTTCCTGCCTAGTAATTGGAGGAGAAGCAACTAATTAATCACGTTTAAGTACCATCTCAGTCACCACGACAACCAGAATCTTATAGGCGCCTCTGCCTGACATGGATGTAATTGAATTAGATGAACCCAAATGCTGTTCCTTTTGGATGCTGCTGAGATGAGTGTGTGCGATTCGAGGACGGCAGGTAATTATTATAGCGCTTTTGGAAATGATGCCTCACTTTCTTGACCTCATTCTGAACACTGTGTTTGTTATGTTTTTTTTTTTTTTTTAAATGATGGCTCACTGTCTCGACACTTGCAGTTAATGATTTGATTGCTTGAAATTATTGCCTGAATTTTTTTTTTTTTTTTTGAGACATGCCATGCCGTGCTGTGGTATTACCATGTTTGTTTGTTTTTTACATGAAAAATTTTGGGGCATGTAACATGGTACTACCATGGCATTCTTGAAAATGGAATTTCAGTACCATGTTACATTTCAGAGTACCATAGTATTACCATTACTGTACGACATGGTGTTTTTATGGTACTTCAAGGTACGCCATAGAATGCCATGGTATTACTATGGTATTAAATCAGGATATTACCATGGTATTTGTCCAGAAAATCATGGTAATACTGTTCATATAGCATGATAATGCTTCAAAAGTATATTACCTTTATGCATTCAGTATACCCCCAAAAACATAGTATTACCATGGTACGTGCATGCACAAAAATCTTATTACTATAGTACATTTCTTAAGACTGCATTACTGTGTCCAAAAAGATCTTATATACAAAGTCCAATACAAAACAAATGGCAATAGGCCTACCTTAATTAAAATTAAAAAAACCTTACCATCATGTATAATGTAAATGTCCATAAAACATGGTATGACTTGAAGATGAATCATGTAATCAGATTTTAATATCTGTGTGCCTGTGCAGTTACATTGTATGCTTTTGTATTAGTTGTAGAATGTATGTCATCTAATTGCTTATTAAATATTGTATGTTGGAGAAAGTCACAACATGACTCAGAATGATTAGAAGTCATTTCCAGAGCTCCTTAACTCTGTGAATATTAAAGCTGGTTATGATATCATTTCCTCTGCCATTAACCTGATCCTCAAATCACTATTGGAGGATATGAAAAGGCGATTTGGAATCGTTTAAAGCATTATGGCTCATGTTTTATTCATTAAGGAGTTGATTAATGTACTCGCTCCATCCCCAGTGATCACCTTATGTGCAGGCTAGAGGACAGTTTTTATACAACATGCTGAATTAATAATAAAGCAATTTCCTGTTGACCTGTCATGTTCCGTTCATGGCGTGGGGAACGCTGCTGCTGATATTGATGTTCGTTTTTGTTGGGGACACACACACGGGTAAACACAAATCACCGGCAGCATGCTGATCTGATTTATGGAGCAGAGAGGCGCTTTTTTTCTTTCTTTCTCCATTTGTCACGGCCCCTTTGCAGCTCTTATCTAAAGCAACTTACAAATGAGCAAAGCACAAGTCATTTAAAATATGAGACACAAACAATGAAGTTGTTAAAAAAAAGTTATTAAAAAAACTGGTGGGAAAAACATTTCATATTCTTTTGTTTCTGAATATAAAACATCCATCCATCCATCCATCCATCGTAAAAGATTTGACATCTAGGGCCTGTGCCCTCAATACAATCAGAGTATGTGCTCTTATGATCTGCTGACGGTTTAAAAAATGATCATTGATTTTTAATAAGGCTAAAAGTCTGGCTGCCAGTGTAGATGTGTATTTTATTGCGAACTGTGTTGTATTTGAAGTGTATTTGTTGCCGTCTGTCCGTTTAGCAGCTGTAGTTGCTGGCAGGACACACTGGGTTTGGTGCCAGTACTATACAGCTCTCTCTCTCTCTCTGTCTCTCATTTTTTCTCTCTCGCTGTCACTCTCTCTCAGTCTGTTGTTGATGGATGAGTTTATAATGCAGAAATAACTTATTGAGCGAAAACACCGTCAGACTGATAAGTGGCATAAACAGGAGAACTGCTTTAGTTTTCTGTATGTCATGTTGCATGTTGTTTGGAGTCTCATTAGCTCATATACATTAAAGTGATATACAAATGCTCCCTGAATCAGCTTGAACATCTTTACTTGGATTTTGATATTACCAGGCCACCAACCCGTATTAATATGGGCTTCAAAATCTTACATAACTCTGCATCAGCAAACAATGGACAGGAGTATAACTAAAGCACTTCAGTCAGTCTGTACACTGATCAGCTGTCTCATTATGCTTGGGCCAATTAATCCATTTAATTACTAAGCTCTTAGAAGAATGGACTGCAGAGTTTGACAATTAAATGATTATCTAAGCAATCCATTCTCATTATTAAGTTTAAATCTATGCTTCGGCATTCAAGCAAGCATGCGTGCCTTATAAATGAAGAGCTGGGGCACGGTGTTAATCAAACAACCAAGTTTTAAGGGTCAGGCTCACACTCGTCTTTTGAAATCCCCCTCGTTTCTTGACCTCCTTCTTTTCCAGAGTACATGTCCTCCTGCAGGTGGCACAGATCTTTCCCCTCCTGCCGGCTGGAGCTAATTACCAGCGTTAGCCTGTGGTTAAGTGGCTCCCTGAAGAACCGCCGCCGTCCAGAGTTTCTCTTGATTATTGGGAGGGATCATTTCATCAGGTTGATTCGGGGAGACAGAAGCAGGGAAAGTCGAGTAGAGGGGCTTTTGGAATGATTTAATTTGTTCTTCTATTTTCTGCTTAACAGAATCTAACCAATGGTTTTGTGCTAGTTTCCAGTGAGTTTGTCTTTCAGGTGCACATACTTCCCCCCTCTTCACTTTTGAGTTGTGAGAATCTGTGCATCTACTCACTAGGAAAGGAAATCAAAAAAAGGTTTGGCATTGGTTTCAGTCTTAAAACCTCACAGTAATGTTTGGGTCATCACCCAGTTTTTTCTCCCTTTTGTTGCATTTGAATTTGGGGACATTAAGACTAGTGATCGACCGATATTGATTTTTTTATTACCGATACCAATTATATGCATGTTTATGTGCCCGATAACCGCTATGCAGAACCGATATTTATTTACTGTGTAAAACTTTTAACTTTGTACATTTTTCTGTATTGCTTTATTGCTAAATGTTCAGTTATTTTTGTTATAAGAAAAAAGTTATTAAACCTGTTATACTGTATTATGACAGCACTTTTTTTCAAACTAAATTTCAATATCGTGATAATACCGTATACCGTGATAAAAGCATTAGCAATTAATCGCAACATGAAAATTTGATACCGGCATATCCCTAATGTATATATGTATATGTTTTCCTTAAGAAAACCAAACTATTGGCTTTGACGGATATCATTTTGAATTGGCTATCAGTATCAGCTATTAACCATCAGTATCGACTCTTGGTATCGGTGGAGAAATTTAGTATCGGTTCATCCCTAGTCATCATGTTTTGAGTTTGGCTATGTATTCCTGCAGGAATGAGTCCTAAAACCCAGAAATGGGTTAGCTTTTTTTTTTTTTTTTTTGGCCCGTTGCCAATAAGTGTCTCAAAAAAGTTCATAAATGTTGTGTTGCCAGTGGAAAAAAATCTTATTGGCTTCTGAGTTGGCCTACAAAATGACATCATCCCTACAGCACTCTATAGACAGTTATTTGTATGTTCAGTCTTTTCAGGCTGTATTTGTTTAAATGTAACCAGTGTAATCGAAAGTGACAGAAAATTACTGCAGAGAGGCCGAGCCTGGACACAACGCAGGCCAGATCTGAACTTGTATAACCCACATGACCATCACAAGTCATCACGTCTGGAGCACATGGAGCCACGGCTCCAGCTTAAAACGATAGTTTGGAGACAAATAGAATTCAGAGACAAATTCAATCCTGCAAATGTGCTTTGTGCCTTTTGTCTGACAGGGAAGAGTAGAAGGGTGAAGTGCATGCTGGGTAAATGAAGCATCTGAGAAAAACGATTCTCTCAGATGGTTTATTATGTTGTCAGATTCATCCTACACATATACACAATGTCTCACAAGAGAGTTTGTTTCACCTTTTTGCTCTTTTGCCAGTAGCTGAAAGTGTGTGTGCCTGCTATGAAGCCAATCAGTTTCTCTGCTTCCTCACCAAATGTAGGAGCTGTATAAACATGTCTCCCTGCAGGAAGTGAATGGATTGCTTCTTATTAAAGCGCACAGACAGACAGACACACACAAGGTGTGTAGCTCTTGAGAAAAGCCAGGCCTTGCAAAGCATGTTTAAATTTATGGTAGCCTTGAACAGTCCAACATTTCCTCTGATGAGGATGCATGTCTTCTGTCTATATTTCATTAACTGTTCTGTTAGTTTTTAATAATATTACTGCAGCCTTTCTTGTTGTTTTAAGTTGAAACTTTGCTTCAGTCATTCCGTTGCTTTCTCAGTAAACTGTATGAATATACTAATGAGAGGCTGATTAATCAGTCAATATTTGTCTTTTTCTATGATTGGCTGCCCACACACACTTTTTTTGGTGAATTTGAGAACACATTGTGTAATATTCACACTTATTCTCATGTGTTTGGTATTAATGTAATGTAATGCTGTCAAACGATTAATTGCATCCAAAATAAAAGTTTTTGTTTACATAATATATGAGTGTGTACTGAGTATATTTATTATATATATATATAAATACAAACACATGCATGTATATATTTAAGAAAACTATTTTATGTTTATATATAGGGCTGGGTATCGTTAACATTTTTTCGATATCGATACCGATACCTTGACTTCGATGCTGGTTCCTGAACGATACTTTTTTCGATACCAATTTATTTTCAAAATATATACTGAATGTGTATGTATTTATAAATAAACACAGTACACATAAATATATTATGTGAACAAAAACTTTCATTTTGGATGCGATTGATCGCGATTAATCATTTGACAGCACTAATGTAATGTAATTACAATTTTTAAAGTTGGTCTGTCATGATATTAAATTTTAATGACACACCTGTTCTGGCCAGATGAATTCACAATAACAATATTATCTTAGTAAGGATATTATATATATATTATAATAATATGTATTTATTATTTTTTTTATGATGGTTGGCAACCAGCATTAAACTACAATACTGCCTAGTGTGAACCAGATAGTTACTGGATTATTTACAATATTATCTTGTGTAGTATTAACATGGTATCTATGTTTCATTTTTTAAATATCACTAATACTGGTAATTAAAATTGACATTATATTTTCCCCCCGCTTTCCAAATCTTTTTTCATGTTCATAGGCTCATAATTACGGTGGCCGAGAAGTGCTAAACAAATCACAATTCTGAAATCAAAATAACAAATTACAAACGCAAATGCAAGTTTAAATTTATTTGGTTTCTGATTTAAACATTTTTAAATGTAAAAGTACATTTTTTTTTTTTTTTTTATAATATAGTTTATTTATGTATTTTTCACTTGTTAGTTGAATATAGCTGTGGTAGCTGACATGGCGCTAAATCATTCGCAATCAACCATTTTTCCAGCGTTGACGCATTTCCTATTGAAAGTTGGGGCTGAACATATGGAATGGCTTGTCCTTTTCAATAGATAGCTGAGAACCATGAATTTCTGCTTGCTGTTGCTGGTTGGTGTCAGATGGCTTTGGCAGCTCTAATTAGGGCTGTGCAATTAATCGCATGCGATTGTCGTGCGCATCTCATCAGTAAAGTTGGTTCTGTGATTAGTAGTAAATCTCCATTACATGCTTTCAGATGGAGCGGCATTTAATACACCGAGCCGTAGTTCACTGACAAGCTACGTAATATCGCGTTCATAATCGCAGATGAATCGCCTTTACTGACGAGATGCACACGACAGTCGCATGATATTAATTGCACAGCCCAAGCTCTAATACAAGCATTGTTCATTTAATTTTAAAGGTTGTTAACCTGTTGCTTTCTCAAGAACTTCCTTCACCCACCATTGGTCAGCCACACAGAGAGTCCCGCCCCCAAGCCCAAGTCTGCATATCGTATCGGCAATGGGCCCTTCTGCTCTCTAGATTATGCTTGTTTGCCAATCATAGTGTAATTTCCTCTCCTGCCGTGGTGTCAGTCAGGTTTAATGGTGAGCACAGGTTCTGATGATCTCTCGTGCTGGAGGGATTTGGCCTCTGGCCCGCTTCTCTCGCTGTGACTCAATCTCCACAGGTCCTCCTACAGAGGCGCATTGCCAAGAGCTTTCTGTCATGCATAATAGATAGCCCTTAACCTTACATCTCTCTCATCTCTCTTTCACGTCTCGCTCGCTCCTGTTTCTCTCTCTCGCCTCATTTCTCTCCTGCGTACAATGAAACAAAGGCCCCTTCTCATGTAGAGAGGCCCACTCATTTTCTGCTGTGACACTTAGACTTCCTCATAATTACCTGCTTTGTGTGAATAGAAAACACTCATCAGGTGTGCTGGTCTTTTCAGCATGTGGTGCGCCGTCGTTTCTGTTATTTGCGTGTACTTACACGTAATTTTAGAGTTGTTAACAAAGCATCCATTATCCAATTTCTAGCATTTTCTCAAACTAAAAAGATAGGACTTAAACCTAGATTTAATTCATTTTTTGTGCCACCTTTTAGAGTTGTGCAACCAAACATGTATCTATTTTGTTTGTTCCCTCACGGGTTTGGGACCAGTTTTTCTTGTGTTCACGTGGCACCAAATTTAAATTGGTATTCAGATATGATCTTTAGACTCTTGCTGTTTGTTTAGGGTAGTTATCATTCAGAAGTGTCTCTATATTAATCACTTAAACATCAGTGTGATATAATATGAATTCAACATATGAATGAGGTGTGGATTTGATTTGGTGGCTTGGTAATAGACCGATATTTCAGCTAAATAACCAGAAGTGTTTTTCCCGCTTTGACAGTTCCAAATTCTACTAAAAGCGGATTCTGCTTGCCAGTGGATAGCTAACCTTTTTATTATTTATGAATTTTAAAGGGGTCATATGATGTTGCTGAAAAATAACATTATTTGGTGTAATGCAATGTGTTTATGCGGTTTAAGGCTCAAAAAACGCATTATTTTCCACATACTGTACATTATTGTTGCTCCTCTATGCCCCGCCTTTCTGAAACGCGTAGATTTTTACAAAGCTCATCGTTCTGAAAAGCGAGGTGTGCTCTGATTGGCCAGCTATCTAGTGCGTTGTGATTGGCCGAATACCTCAAGAAATGTTACGCCCCTTACCATACTGTGATGCCGTGTCCCGGCGCGACGAGACAAAACCAATAAAAACCCATTATAAATTAGCCATTTGTTGCATCCAGTGGGGACATAATTACATAGTTAAAATTTAATTTTAACACTAGATTCAGTGTGAGTTTCGTAGTGTGCAGTTGAATTCAGTCAGGCGCTTCTGACAGCCACTGGATAGTACACCATGGAAGCCCAGCAAGTGATCATCCAAGATTCATAATTTAAGAAAGAAACAACCCTTTCTTTATGAGATTGACTTTGCCATACGTTCAGATGTAATAACGATAAATGGCAGGCTGTCTTGGCTTTGGCAGCGCGAGGAACCGGAGGCTGCGTGGAAGTGTTTTCACTGCACCCCGGGGTGCCGCTGCACGCTGTTGGAGAACCACTGCACTATGACATCATCGCTGATCAGAATTTTCAGACGCGGAGATGTCGACCACCTGAAATGTACTAGAGCTTTTTGGAGGACAGTTTCATTTTGACTGTTGTATGAGAGAAGCCGTTTAGTTTGGAGGTTGAAGATGTGGGAGGAATGGGATTTTTTCCCTTCTCCCTTGAGAAAAGTTTAGCTCCTGTTTGAATAAATTGTACACAGGCACAGAGAGAGGAGGTCAAAGGTGATATTTCCCCAGAGAACGCTATGGAAGATATGAGAGGGATATGGATGGTTGAGGTTTCCTGAGGTGAAGATTTGCCTTAAGAAGCTCTTCGCTCAGGGAGACACACACACACATGCACACGCTCACAATTAATGTGCCACTCAACCGAAGGGCTCGTTGCACTTGTTTAAACTTGTAATACATGTTTCTGTCAAGCTTAATTGAAGGGGTGGGTGAGCTATTATTTGCTAAAACATTGAATGTCATTAAGTCAAAGGAATCAGATTAAAAATATTACCTTTCTGATGATGTATGTAGCATTGCATAATTGAGTTTCATTTATAATATGTAGGCTGAATGGCCTCTTTCTCTTATATAAGTTATGGTAAGTTTCTGTGGTTAAAGATCTTCTCTGGTAGCCAAAAAAGTGGCCAGTACTGCAGAGTTTAGCTTGACATTTACAGTACAATTGTTTTGCAATCTAATTCAAGATGTATATATTTGAATTGTGTATATAAAATTGAAACTGTTAAGAAACGGGTATAAATTCTGCACTATAGATTTCTGCACTATCTATTTTAGGTCTATTCTTTTATGTTATACATGTTAAACTGTGTTTAAAATTGTATGTACATTTACATATAATCATTTAGCAGATTCTTTACAAATGAGGACAACAGAAGCAATTAAACCAATAAGAGGGCAGCAAAATCTAGTGTTGTGACAAGTCCCAGTTAGTCTAACACAGTACATGAAGCAAGTTTTGCAATTCAGATCTAAAATTAAGGCCTACCTATTTTTTGGGGGGGTGCAGAATTATCATCTGCTACATTGACTTGTAGCTTTATACGATCAAGTTAAAGGGGTCATATGACGTTGCTAGAAAAGAACATTATTTTGTGTATTTGGTGTAATGAAATGTGTTTAAGTTTCAAAAAATGGTTTAAGGTTCAAAAGATAAAGAATATCTCTTTGGGTTTGAGACTTTAGTCTTTGCAACTTTAAGGATCTTATCTATTCACGAACGGCTTGTAACACTCCAAAAAGAAAGGAAAACATGAAATCGCATCAAATGACCCCTTTAAATCATAAATGTATCAGCTTTCAGCCCTGCCTCACTCATCATGCATACAGTACTTCAAAGAATTTGAATATCTTGTTATAGGTCTGATTTGTTGAAAGATGATTATCTTCACACAGCTTGTTAGATGAGCCCATTAACATTGAGTTTCAGCAAAACACTCCAAGAGATGAGTCATAAGTCATGAGTCAGAGATTTGTCATCAGCAGGCTTAATTAGTCAAATATGTTCTTAGACTTTCCAAAATATGACACTAGTCAACAAACTGGAAAGGCACCCAGGCTTTTGCACATGTCAAATGGAATGGGTGTTTTTTATATTTAGCAAATAAATAGAAGCTCTGCATTAAGATTTGCGGAAACATATGAAGCTGTTGTGCATCACCCGTCTGGATTTACTTCTTTACTTAGTTACTTCTTGAAGTTCCATAGATTTAGTCAGAGTAAATTGAGCCACTACTATCATTCAATTTGATTAACTAATAGTGATTCTTAAATTAATCTTTAATCTTTAGTCTATACAGTTTTCTGTTTATGCATGAACTAAACATTATTCTAGTGTACCTCCCATCCAAAAATCATGCAAAAGCTTTGTGCAAAGTGTTGGGTTTCAATTTGTCAATTTTGTCATGAAATTCAAACAATAAATACCATTTAATATGGTGTGACAGATGCATGTGCCTCAGTTCAAACAGCATGTGAACCAATCAACTTGATTTTGGTTTACTACTAGTTATAGCACCAAACCAACATGAATGAGTATCAGAAGGTACACTCTAAAAAAATGCTGGGTTGTTTCAACTCAACTTTGTGTCAAATATGGACTAACCCAACTTTAGGGTTACAGCTGGGTTAGTCCATATTTGACCCAAAGTTGGGTTGAAACAACCCAGCATTTTTTAGAGTGTGTGTTGAAAGAAACGATGAACTTTGCTGAAATATATCATGTCTAATCGCCAGTGTTAATTTCGTTGATGAATAATTTTCGTCATAATGTTCGTCAACGACATTTTTTTTACTGACGACAACGAGATGATAACGAACTAAAACTCTTTTTCAATGACAAAAACTATGACGAAAATATATTGACATTTTCGTCAACGAATAAAAATGAGACGAAAATGTTAGGGAGGTATGATTTGGGAAGAGATTCATTCAATTTCAGAATGAATCTGCTGCATAGTTAGGAGGTTAGATGCGTACATGAACCAGCAGGACATAAGCTAAAATACACTTGCTGCACGTCGCATAAAACGTTAAAAAATGTCAATATGTGGGAGTAAGAGAAGAGCAGACATATAGATAAATCTGACGACGCAAGAGAGAACTCAATTCGGTCCGGTTTTCTGAGCGCGGACACTGAAGCATACACACACAGAAAGCGCGTCTCACAGCGCGCGAGTTCTCTCTCGAGTCGCATGAACGGATAATTACACACAAAATGATGTCGAATTGTCTGTTTTGACGAGTATTCACGTAAACACAGTTGATTACGTCTTAAGTGAACGTAAACAGTAGGGAGATCGTGTATCAGCACATTGCATCCAGTGCAGCTGTGCGTTCGGTTTTAAAGGGAGAGCAGCCTAATTTAATTGCTATTGTCCGAGTCATTGATGTTAATCAAGCAACAAAAGAAAGACAGAAAATCACGCACTGCTCTTGACTGAAAAACTTTAGTAGCCCTAAAGATTAATCTAAATTTATTTATAGAAATAAATATGTCTACTTGAAAGAATGAAGAATATGGTAAACAAGTTGCTATAAAGAATGCATAATTAGCCTGTATAACCATTGGTATTTCATTAATAAGAAGACCATGTTCTTGTCCTTTATGAGAAGTGGTTTTATTTAATTTTAACTTAACGGCATGTTGTGTGTCACAGCAGTTAAATCGGTGTCTATCATGATAAAACCTTAATATCAAAACTATATAATGAGTTTGGAAATTTTGGAGAAATGCTTAATAAATGCATTACACTGTAACTAAACCCATTAGATTTTAGCCGACTAAATTTACTGCAGATTTAGTCGACTAAAATCTTATGATATTTAGTCGACTAAAACTAGACTAAAACTAAAAACAATTCAGATGACTAAAATATGACTAAAACTAAATAGCATTTTAGTCAAAAGACTGACTAAAACTAAATCAAAATTTGCTGTCAAAATTAACACATCCAAGAACAAGCACCCAGCCGCCCAACCCCGGCATGCACCCAGCACAGTCAGCATGTAACACAGGGAGGTTCTTCTTTTAAACAAGAACACTAGGTGTGCGTTGTCAACCTATAGATTTTTTCCAAATATATATATATATATATATATATATATATACACACACACACTACCGTTCAAAAGTTTGGGATCAGATAAATTCTCATCATTACTCCAGTCTTCAGTGTCACATGATCCCTCAGAAATCATTCTAAGAGGCGCATTCGGTGCACAAGAAACATATCTTACTCTTATCAAATATAATAAGTCCATAATAATACGATTCATGAGACTTTATGCATTATCTAATGTTATCAAATGAAAGAGTTACCAAAATGTAATTTACCACTTTGTTTAGCTGATTTTACATACAGTATCAGACGTTGTTTTTAATCTCAATGTTTCTATTGATAGAATAGAAAGATAATAGATTAAGGGGTTGAAGTGCTTGTTCTAATTTTAGCGCAGTGTTGCAGTAGAAGGACTGAAGGAGATGGTGTGGGAGAATATGTATTAGAGGTGCAACTATATACCAATGCCACAGTTCGGTTCATATTGCGGTTTTGGAGCCACAGTTCAGTTCGGTTCTGTTTGCTGTGGGGGTCAGGTTCATGGCATGGCACCAGCAATGCTAAAACACACTAGTAGATTCACTTTTAAATAATAATAATAATAATTGCCTTAAAAAAAAAAAGCCTAAATAATGCAAACAAGTCATTGGACAACATTACTTAAGCTACATATAAAAATGCATTTGCCATGGATAAATAAAATGGAATAGTCGGACAATAAGGAAATGATTTTATAGCTATTTTCATGCTATAGTGCATAAATGTTTGCGGGAATTTCCCACTTTATAATCGCGAAACCTGTGGGAATGTGTAGAATTATGCACAATGCCCGTAATCCGGCAGCGAAACACGGCAAACTCTAAAAATTCACAGCGTTTTATTATAATAGTGTTCTCATTATAATGTTATGTATATGAGAGTCATAGTTATTAATATTCTGCATTGAAGAGATAATCACCATAGTAGGCCTACAATGAAGCGCTTTAGTGCAGCATAACTCAGCCAAATGCATCTTATATGAGCTTTTAAATTTACACTATGTCCCAATGTGACAAGTGTCAGACTACAATAAAAAGGAAATGTTGCTGTAACAGTCACATCCAATCAGAGCATTTCGATGTTTAATTAACTGTAAGGTGAGATGATGAACCAATGAAGTTTCAATGGGCTGTACCACTGGACGCAACAAAAATAGAAACAAAGCGACCGATAAAATGTCCCGTTGCCAAGATACAGTATGTGCAAACTTGAAACTAAATAGACATCACCTAAACTACTAAATAACTAAGAATTAAAATATGCTATTTTCTACAGGTGAGGCGTTCCACCCAAATGACCACCACCAAGCTGCAGACCTGTCAGTGCCGCCCAACAGTCCTACAGGTCTCTCATCCCAGCATTCCTCGCTGCTGCCTCCTAAGCAAAACTCCAGTCAGCATGTTCACATCAACTCCACTAGTTCGGGGCTGCCTTCGCACGCTCCCTTCTCCCCGCTGGTACCAAACATTCACGCTCCTGCAGCTAAGCACTCGAGTGGGGCGGACAGTCCGGTGGCCCTACACAAGCCCAGCGGCTGCAAGAACTCCCACATTCCCGCTGTTAAC
>NW_015646445.1:1422790-1436950 GCF_001515625.1 Sinocyclocheilus rhinocerous | reverse complement strand
TTCGGTTCGGTTTTCTGAGCGCAGACACTGAAGCATACACATAGAAAGCATGTCTCACAGTGCGCGAGTTCACCTTAGCGTCGCATGAACGGAGAATTACACACAAAATGATGTTGAATTGTCCGTTTTGACGAGTATTCACGTAAACACAGTTGATTATGTCTTAAGTGAACGTGTATCAGTACATTGCATCCTTTGCAGCTGTGCATTCGGTTTTAAAGGGACAGCAGTTTAGTTGCTATTGTCCGAGTCATTGATGTTAATCAAGCAACAAAAGAAAGACAGAAAATCACTCACTGCTCTTGACTGAAAAACTTTAGTAGCCCTAAAGATTAATCTAAATTTATTTATAGAAATAAATATGTCTGCTTGAAAGAATGAAGAATATGGTAAACAATTTGCTATAAAGAATGCATAATTAGCCTATATAACCATTGGTATTTCATTAATAAGAAGACCATGTCTTTGAAGTGGTTTTATTTAATTTTAACATAAAGGCATGTTGTGTGTCACCGCAGTTAAATCGGTGTCTATCATGATAAAACCTTAATATCAAACCTTAATATCAAACCTATATAATGAGTTTGGAAATTTTAGAGAAATGCTTCATAAATGCACTGTAACTAAACCCATTAGATTTTAGCCGACTAAATTTACTGTAGATTTAGTCGACTAAAACTAGACTAAAACTAAAAACAATTCAGATGACTAAAATATGACTAAAACTAAATGGTATTTTAGTCAAAAGACTATGACTAAAACTAAATCAAAATTTGCTGTCAAAATGAATACTGCTAATCGCTCAATCAGTGTAGCAACTGCGGAGAGACTTCAAAAAACAGCTTGTTAAAAATGTCACGTAACATTACATTTACCTCAGAAAAGCCGCTTTAGTTAGCTCGGGAAAAAAAAAATCTAGAGATCTATATTTTTACCTGTTTGTGATGTTTATATTACTTAAGTGTATGTTTGAATGAATCTGTCATGAGCACAAGTTTTTATGACAGCCACTGTGTAAATGCTTTTTATTTCAACAACAAAATCGAGTAGGAACATAATTACGTCATTAAATATATAACCTCTTTGTTCAATTTAAATGCTTATATGCAACTCAAATAGCAATTGAATTGAATTAATAATTGTAACCTTTAATATTATAGTAATGTAGCAACTGACACAGTTCCCTGTATAGTTTACAGCTTTAGTTGAGTGACAGGCATCGCCGCATGAATGATTAGCAATGTGAAGACTAACCTTGAAGTGCGTTCAGGAGAACTGACTCTCCAAACACCAGATCATGGGTTTCACTAAGGATGAGTGCAGTTATATAAGGCTTAGGCAGTTTGACAGTAATAGCCCTAAAATCTGACCTTGTTTTTTTAGGCCAGATTGTTTTGCAGTGTCACTGTCATTTTCCTCTGAGCTCAGTCAGTCCTCACTCCCAAGAACCTCGCAGCAGGAAGCAAGCGAAGTGCAGCAGGAAGCAGTTATCGAGTCACTGGAGGATGCCAAACTGGGCTGTTCAACTCAAGCCAAGCATGGGGCTAAATTTGCCCAGTGCTCTGATTCCTCTTAAAGAAACAGTACATTTGTGTAAGAAGAGTAATTAGTAGAGGCTTCAAGACCTGAGCTGGATGTGGCAGAGAAGAAAAATGCATTCAAAATGTGCAGTTCAGGAAAGTGATAACTCTGACTTTTAAAAAAACGTTCAATTTGCTTCCCTTTAGTCTTCAGGGTTTTTTGACAGGTTTTTATTTCTGGATACACAACAGTAAAGATATAAATGAAGAGTAAAGAACTGCGTGAATGTAAGAATCAATCTGGCGTTTGAGATGTGATGGTAACAAGGCCTGTCCCACCGGAGCCATCAGCTGCGAGTAGGAAATGTTCCATCTGGTTCTGCTGCAGTAAATGACACCTTGCCGTTTATTAAAAAGATGAGTGGAGTTTATTAAATGTATTAAATTGCCAGTTTGGGAATCCTCACGTTTTTAAAGTGGTTGACAGGGTAGTCTGAAGTGATTTCTGTTGTAATGAGTAGAATAAAATAAATAGATTCCTGTTCATGAAGATGCTTTTAATGTTTTCATAAAATACATACTTTTGAAAATTATGAAAAAGATAAACTTCTTGGATGTAATCTTTTATTTAGATCTCAAGTAGTGTTTTTAGGATCATAAATGCTTATTTTTAAGGCAAGTACAGAAGAGAAAATATTTAATTGATTAAAATCTATCTGTCTGTATATCTATCTGTCTGTCTTAGTTCTGTATGTCATTCTCCCATTCTATCTATTGTCCTATCACTCTATCTATCATTCTGTCTATTGTTCAATCAGTCTGTCGTTCTGTCATTTTATCTATCAATCATTCTGTCTATAGTTCTATCTATCATTCTGTATATTGTTCTGTATATATCTTTTTCACTATCTTGCTTCTTTTACTTGGTCCAACCCATTATAGTGGAATGTGTGTACTCCGATGTAAATAATAATCATAATAGATAAGCAATATTGATGTGTTGTTATTCAAAATATGTTCATTCCATTCAATTCACATTTGTTTATTTAACACATGTTGTTTCAAAACCGCTTTACAGAAAATGAATGTTCCTACATTACTACATTTTCAGAGGTGACTGTGTCAAAGTAGTGTGTCATGGCAGAAATGTATAGTACAGTTCTGTGATTACACAAGTCATGCATACGTAAAAGCAATAAGCAACTTTCTGGTGAAGTTAGTGTAATGCACAGCCTCTAGAGTCTAGACTATCTAACCTGTTATCCTGCACAGATTCTGCTTTTTACGTGATGTTGGTAAATCAGTGGATGGAGTTGACTTTAAGTTCCCCGTCTCTGGTTTTCAGGGGCCGGATGTTAAATCAAAGCTCTTGTGTGAGGCTGAGAGTCAGGGACAGGCTATGGCAGTAACTAGAGGAACCGATTCAGATGAGACGGGGAGAGTCAGGGCACTAGGCCCGAATGGAGGTAGTGTTTTAAGATGGAGATTCTCCTGCAGAGCTCCATGGGGAATCGAAGTAATGAGCCAAATCTCTGGGCCTTCTCGGGTCTGTGGATGCGTTTTAATGACTTGGAACAACCAGCCTCTAGCTTGGTCACTTACACAGAGAGGTGCAGATAGAGGGAAAGAGAGAGGAACAGACAGAACTCCTCTTTGCTGTCCTCTGAGCAGCTTGATTTACTAATGAGGGCAACCTCAGAGACCTGAACAACATTCACTTCTCACTGCTGTTTTGAAAGTTCATTCACACCGAGTCCATATATGTTCGGCAAGTTTCATTTTCAGTTGAGCAGAAAAATTGTCCGGTCCAAAATATCATCATACAACAAACAAAGAGATCCGTTTCACTTAATTATTTAAGTTATTTATTTATTTATTTACAAGCAGTTTGTATTGTTAAGCCCTGAAGTTTTTGCATTGTGTTTTTTTTTATTATTATTTTGTTTATTTATTGATTGATTGATTGATTTTATCAGAATATAGCAATTGGCATGAAACATTTGAGTGCATATTAACAAATTTTATCATTAGTGGTTGACCGACATGTATTTTTTGAATGCCGATATCTTAGGAAGCAAGGTGGCTAATGACCAATATAAAGCCAATATATAGGCTATAATATCACACAATGTAAAACTATAAAAGCAGAACTGTCAAAATAAAAGTCCTGTGTGTTGTCAAAATAAAGAACTCTTCTGACACATTGGCCAAACAGAAAAATGTATCAGCCAATGCCGATAAATAAATAAAAAAATCCCAAATATTGGCCAGTATATTGGCCTGGATGATATATTGGTTAACCACTAATTATTATTTGTCAGAATTGCATCACACTTGTTGTGAATAGACCTTTATGATTTGCACAAAGGAAAAAAAGTGAATATTAGGGCTGTCAATTTGATGCTAGTTAAGTGCAGTTTTATTGATTTCTATATGTAAATTAAGACCAGTGATAGCTTTATTGATATTCAGTGGAAATAAAACTCTTGACTTCCAAAGCCACTTTTTAGTAGATTATAGTAGTGTGTGTGTATATAGATATAAATAACAATAAAAATCTTAATATATGTGCAATACTGATGTAATTTTACTGCTCTTGCTTCAAACATGGAAAAGCAATAAGCAACTTTGTGTTTTTTTTTCTTCTTCCTGGTACTTTAATTCCCAGCCTCTAATCATATGGACGCTTTTCTCAGCAAATATTGATGCATGCAATTATGTGATTAAGTTGATTAATTAATCGGCATATCATACAGTTAATTACCTGTAGTCAGTTGACAGCCCTTTTTAATATGGTCATTTTAACCCCTGAGAAACATGCAAACTGACAGAAAGTGCTAATTGCTTTTTTGTGTCTCATACTTCTGTTTCATACTTAGTTCTAGCACCTAAAGCCTGTGGGTAATTTATGTATCACTTGTAGGTATATTTAGCGGAGCACACAGTTGCTTCTCTGCTGTTCAGAGAGCTTTTGCCTGTGTAAGACACTGTAAATTGTGCTTTCAATGTGACTTAATTAAAGATGTGTGTGTGTGTGCTCATGCATGTGTCCATGTGCAGGAGCTGACAACTCCATTTATTTGCACAGACTGCCAGAACAGTGTCGAACACTCTGCTAAATCAATGCAATTTAACTCTGCTCACTAACGTAGTGATTTATCCCACCGATCTGAGCGTGTGCAGAAACAGCTCACCATATACACATAAATCTACAGCATCTGTGCCCTCCGAGCACGGATAAATATTTCTGAAGTGCTGTTACAAATCTCTCTCTCTTTCTCTCAGTTTTGGCCATCAGCTGCAGTATATTGGCTTGATTTCCAGTTTGTGGGTTGCTTGGGTGGGAATATTCCCGCAGACTAATTGATTCTGGCGGACTGGCTTTCACCAAAGCAACAGCAGTTAGTGCACATCTAGCAGGAAATCCCTTAAATAGCATAAAAACACATTTCCACTTAGTGTAATTTTATCATGTGTTGCGAGGCGATAATTTATGGTACCGTAATGGAGCTCACTGCGTCCTGGCGGTTCAATAATGCAGATGGGTATTTCCATACAAAGGCTACTGGCAGACGTATTAAACTAGCTGTATGATCACTCTTTCCTCAAAAGGAAGATATTAGCTGCAGATCCTGTTAAACCTTTAATGGGGTCTAGAAAGTTAATGGCCATTTATTGTGGCTTACTGAAGAGATACAAGACAAGCACTAACAATATTTGCGTTAAAATGTTAAAGCAAGGAAGTTTTAAATGATTTATAAACTGAGATCTGTTAAATGAGAAATTAAACTTGTACGGTATATAGTTCCTGCATCACTGTTGTAGAAAATGCATATATATATATATATATTGGAAAATGGATTCATGATGTACTTGCTTATTATATTAATTGAGTCAGTTTTGAACACAAAAAAAGTTACAGACTGCAGCTTTAATTTTTAAAGGGGTCATATGACGCTGCTAAAAAGAACATTATTTTGTGTATTTGGTGTAATGCAATGTGTTTATGTGGTTTAAGGTTAAAAAAACGTGGCGGAAATGTTACGCCCCTTACCATACTGTGATGCCGTGTGTGAGACAAAACCACTAAAACCATTATAAACAAGGCATTTGTTGCATCCAGTGGGGACATTGGATGATTATATTATAATAATCAGTAGTAACGAAACACACAGCGTCTTCACGACATGGCGGCGGTGGCAGCAACAATACTACAGCGAGAATCAAAGTTATGCCTTCTTTCTTTGCGTGAACATTTGGGCGGCGTTATTCAAATCTTCCCACACAGTGACGTAGACATGTGGGGGAACGAGCCGTTTTAGGAGGGCGTGGTTGACTCTTAACTTTATAAAGAATATCTCTTTGGATTTGAGACTTTAGTCTTTGCTACTTTACAGATCTTTTTAAGATCTTCTTACAGATCTTTGCTACTTTACAGATCTTCTTAAGAGAAAGGAAAAATTGAAATCGCATCATATGACCCTTTTAATTAAAATTATTAAATAATTACATAGACCACTAATAATCTAATATTCTACGGTAATAAAATAATTGCATTTTATGACTTGTCTCCCTCCTGTAAGTTCTCTCGACTGGTTTTTAGGAAAGTATTCGTTCAGTTCTCCTCATCTGACCACACAGTTTGAGGTATCTTTCATGTTACATGCTAAAGTTTAGATTTGTTCAACTCTGTAACTCCAGTTATGAGCAGCTGTTTTCACTGTCTGCACCTTAAATCTGTGTTTGAGAAGGCGAATTTCACATCTTCTTTACGTCGTCTTTAAAATAAGATACGATCTTGAATAGAACCACATTTCCTTGAGATATTTCCTGGTTGTAAAACATGACTGTGGAATTTCTTTAGGAAGTCATAGGCAACGGTTGCAGCCGGAGGAATTCTGGAAGTGTAGGACTTGGAGAGATTCTTGCACTCCATTTTAAATAAGTCAGTGTGCCTTTTTCCAACATCCATTCACTATTCATCTCTCCCTCGCTCGCTGTCTTTCTCCTCTGGATAGCTGAGGAGGCAAAGATCAGTAGCTGACGGCTGCATGTAGGAAAGCTGGTGGAAATGCTGAAATGTGGATTGCTGTTTCTCCCTTACGCCGAGCACAGGAAGTGTCAGATGCTTGTGTACACTCTTAAAAATAAAGGTGCTTCACGATGCTATAGAAGAACCTTTTTGTCTAAATGGTTCCATAAAGAACCTTTAACATCTGAAGAACCTTTCTGTTTCACAAAAGGTTCTTTGTGGCAAAAGAAGGTTCTTCAGATTATAAAAAGGTAAGAAAAAGATGGTTCTTTAAAGAACCTTTGACTGAATGGTTCTTTGTGGAACCAAAAATGGTTCTTCTATGGCATCGCTGTGAAGAACCTTTTAAGCACCTTTATTTTTAAGAGTGTAGGTGCTCCACTGATGAAGCCATGTTGACTTACAGAATCAAAGCTGTCTTGTGTGACACGACAGACATGCAGCTGTGATGTCTTTATGCCACATTAACCAAAGTATCAGCTCTGACTTCACTGAACTCTTTGGGAATACATTAGTGATGTGATGGAGGGCTCTCGTAGTTGTTTTGACAGCTTTTTGAGGACGTGTGTAGCAGCAGAGCCGATAAATTGCAGAGTTGAGGCATTGTAAAGTACCAGTCATGTGATTTATTGCTTGTATCAAAAAATATGTTGAACAGTTTTCCTTCAAGCAGAACATTTCTGAACATTGGTTTTTATGCTCTGACTTAAATTTAGTGCAATTACGATGATGTAAAGTTCACAACAGCACAGAGAAAACCTCAGATGCCGTACAAATGAGATCTTCTTCACACTGTAAAACATTTCAAGCCGTTTCAACTAATTATTATTTAGTAACAAGTTCCACAGAAATTTTACGTTCAGTCAATTTCTGTCTTCAAAGTGTTGCCTGAAATGTTATTTTTTAGTTGGCTCAACTTTTACTGAAATAGTTTTATAGTCCATTCAACTAAAATGATTTAATTGGTCAAACATTTAGAAAACTACAGCAAATTGTGTCAATTAAAATTTAACCATTCACTCCATGTGTTTCATATGTTACCTCAACTAAGATTTATTATTTGGGCATCCTAAGAAATTGCTGTATAACTAGTTATTATATTTTATATTGAGTTTAAGAAAATTATTACCTGGTGTCTATCAATCACTAAAACACACACATCACAAGACATAATAGCCTTTATTTAATAACAATCTGCATTTATAACATTTGCCATACAAACTAAACATGCAGGCTTAAAGGGATAGTTCACCCAAAAATGAAAATTTGATTGACTCACCCTCAAGCCATCCAAGATGTAGTTAACTTTTTTTCTTCAATTGAACAGTAAAGGAAAGTGTTTTTAGGTGAAAACATAGTCTTTGAAAACATTGGCCTGAGGGTCAATAAAATAACAGCAAATTTCCATTTTTGGGTGAACTATCCCTTTAAAGTGCTCCAGTTGTCAAACATTACATTTGTAATACAACTGCAAAATGTATTTTAAACATTTGTTTAATGAACTTAAAAAAGACTAAACAAGTTAAACAAAATGTTTGCAAACAAACATTTACAAATATTACTACTTTTCACAATTACATCTTTAAAATGAGGCAGAAGTCAGAAAGCTACAGTTCAGCTGAACTGAGTCAAGTAAAGTCCAGTCACTGTATTTACATAGTGCTTTTTACACTACAGATTGCATCAAAGCAGCTTTACAGTATTAAACAGAAAAATCGTGCGGCGAAGGAACCAAAACTCCATCGTTCTTCTCTGGCCAGACGAATCCAGCAGTTTAATTGCAGGCTGCAACACAGGCCAGATTGTGCAGAGGACTGGTCTGGTTACTGTGGTACCATCTGATCTGGATACAGACTGGATCTGGTGGCTACGGTGACTTCGAAATAAGAATGAGACAGTCTAATATTAGCGTAGATGCCACTGAGAACAATAAAGCACATTTTAATTGTAGTAAACACTCTAAGCTTTTACACATATTACCTTAAGTCTTAGTGTTGACAGTACAGACACACTGTGTAGTTGCAGTGGAGTCTGGTCACATGGCAGTGTTTGGAGACTTGGAAGAAGTGACTGGCCAGCATCTGAAAACTTGCAATGATGAGAAAGCACCAATGCAACCTTTGGCCACACCCTGATGGAGAAATAAAGTACAATTTATCTCAAGAAATGAAATGATGCCTTTTAAAATGTAATACCAGTTAATTACATTTGTGATGAAACAGAAGTTGCAACCATTTTTTTGGCACACAAAAAAATCTCAATCCATCGCACAAAACAGGGAGCATTGATGTTGACTGTTCTAGTTGCAAGGATTTGTAACAGAACATGCACATTTCATATTATAAGTCTACCTTAAACAGCATTAAAATAATATCAAAATATGCCTGTCTGTTATTGATAAATACCAGTGGTGACGTTTTACAAATTAATTGATCAATTGTCCCAATGTTTACTAAGCCATGGTCTCTTTAACAGTGCAGGGACTCGTGTGCACGATCTAGTGATTCACTACCTAGGGAACTGACTGAGACGCAGTCTGCTTTGATAACAGCCCTGTGAAAGGATTCAGTTGTTTATTCTCGTTCGGAACGACGAACTCTTCTCGCAAAAACCCATTCAACACGCCCATGTTAACTTCAAATAATCGTATTAATGTGGTTTACATTACACGTTTCGTCGTAGTAAGCATTGGTTTATAAAAGAAAGAGACAGCGCAATCTCTTCCCATCTTTTAACGTCACGGAAACACAAAAATATCATACAACACGCCAAAATTAAACCTAAAATTCATTATAGTAACACAGCTTTTGACATTAAGTGTTTTATTGATTAAACGAGAAGGAAGACCACGTTCCCTTCACTTAAACAGCTCATTGCCCTCAGACATATTCATACAACGCTTATTCAATGTTTTTATATATGTATAAATGAATACGTTTTAAATAATGTTTACATCTTTTTTTAATATACAAGTATTGATAAATTCAGTCTAAGTACAAATTCAGTTCCACTTACCTGACGCGTGAATTTGACATACATTTAACATAGCCTAATTGCTAATTGCCTTTGCTAATTGTTGACTGGATTTGAAAATAACCGTTCATTCAATGTTTTTCTAATATATTTGTGTAGACTTAATATAATATGTCCTCTCAACTAAGCCCAAGCAATAAAATTAGCTCAACTTAAATATTTTTGCCCTTCCAACATTTTGTTAATTGGATTTTTTACAGTGCTTCTTTATTGTAAAAAGAACTGTGATGCTGCTTTTCTCAAGGTATATGTTACATGAGCCACATCTTAACAGCCACTTACATCATGTTTAGCAATGTTTTCTTGTCAAAGCACAGCAATTAATGTAATGCAATTACTACTTGTTGACTACTACAGAAAGAGAGAATGTACATTTCATATACAACCAGTAGTAATTACATTTATATAGAGACACACATACACATTTTTTACACTCAAATAAACTTTTGAACTTAATCAGAAAATCTTGAAATAAACATGTCATGATTCATTATATACAGATATTAGGCAGCACAACCGTTTTCAACATTGATAATAATAAGACCAGCAGTTTCTTGACCAGCAAATAATCATATTTCTGAAGGATCATGTGACGCTGAAGACTTGAATAATGTCCGCAATTCAGCTTGCATGTCTTGAAGCAGGTGGTAGTTTGCGCTGGTTATTATTGAAATGAGATGTTGCGTCTGTGTTCTTTAATGTGCGCATTGTTAGTAAATCTCCCGCAGAATTTCCCCCTCCCATCAGCGCTTTTATGGAATTGCGCTAGAAGCAATGTTTTCTTGTCAAAGCACAGCAATTAATGTAATGCAATTACTACTTGTTGACTACTACAGAAAGAGAGAATGATGAGAGAATGTACATTTCATATACAACCAGTAGTAATTACATTTATATAGAGACACACATACGCATTTTTTTACACTCAAATAAACTTTTGAACTTAATCAGAAAATCTTTAAATAAACATGTCATGATTCATTATATACAGATATTAGGCAGAATAAAACGGTATCGATATTTATCGACGGTACACCTTCTTCGATATCGATAGAAAAAATGTTCGATGTAGCACACGATATAGGCACGTGCTATGTGTGACACAGACAGCACACACAAACACGAACACATGCTGAATTGAGTGCTGTGCCTGCCTGTGATGGAGATTGTAAATAAAAAAAAATTTATATTAGTCAAATTTAAAATTAACATTTGCATGTTAGGAATGCGAGGGAGCGTCATCAGTGGCGTGCGAGATGCGGTGATAATGATGTAAGTGAAGTTGTTGCATTTTAATGTTTTGTTAGTCTAGCCCACGAGACGCGCCGCTGCTGTGTTATGCATTCAAAATATTAGAGAAATATAGAGGCTCAATGCAGAGAAGATCTTGATTAGGCGAAAACCGAAACCAAGCCATTCACACAAAACGCATATTCAGCGCATTTTTTAGACGGACAAATATGACTGCTGCACTCGCGTCTCACACAATGTAGCCATGCAAAGTTAAAACAGTTTAAACTTTTAGAAAACACGTCGCGAATTTGTGGAGGTTTTTTCCTTTTCACTGCGTCTCGTGTGTTTTTAAATGCAATCTTCGCGATGGGCGATTCGGCTCTTTGTATTAAGCAATGCATAAATACATGATGCTGTTTTGTTCATAATTGTTTATGTAATTTACGAAATTATATTTGATTTATATGAGTTAATTTAGACGTAATGCACGTTTTTTTATACTTCCTTGCATTGACAATTTAATGCGCTGCATTATTTTGCTCATTGCGCCCTCCTGTTGCCTCGGCAGACAAGCCAAAAGTTTCCTTAAGACCTATTTAATCTGCATATAAAACATTATAAATTAGATATTTGTTACATTTTTTATTGTGTGTTTGACTGTTAAAACAAAATATATTTGTTGTTTGTCTCAATAAATTGGGTTAATTAAAAAATACAGTGGTTAAATTTAAACATGTTTTTCTATTGCTCTTTGTTTTAAAAAAGGTTCTAAAAATGTCAATAATTATCAAAACCGAACGATATGAAACATTATTTCGTTTATACATTTTTTTAGCTATATCGCCCAGCCTTAAATTGCGTTCTAACACTAATTTGCCTAAAGTCTGTGTATATAGCACACAAATGATGATACAATTTTTGTATTTGGTTCAACTCTCCCATTAAGCCACCACAACTACATTCTCAAAACAGCTAAAACTGCATTAAAAGACCTGAACACACATTCTGCCCATCGTTGTCTTCTCTTTTATTCCAAGGAAGCCAGTGTGTCATTTGATCGATATTTAATTTCTTTGGCGTCTCCTGCTGTGGCTGCTAAAAGGCAGATTAGGCTAACTCCTCTGAACTATTGATATATATTCTTTAGGACAGACTTCTTCATTATTCTTTGAGCTTATAGCTCTTTTTTTTAATGTTCTCTATTTTGTAGTTCTCATTTCCGTTATAGTGTAATTCCCTGCTGATTTCAAGTCATTGTAACTTATCATGCCCACACGCTCTTGTAACATGGATGTGTTTGTTGTTTTTTATGTTATGTTGGATTCAGTAGTGGATAATGAGGAACAGTGGATAGTGAGCGTCAGCTGGTTGCCAGATCTTTGGACATGTTTCTTGACCAGATGCAGGTGGTTTAGATGAGTATGGTGGAATGGAATAAACTCTTTCCTTTTCCCACCAAATCTCAGTGTTTTTTTTGTGTTTGCTTTGGCCTTGTGGTCATTCAGACTGAGCTGTTCTGATTTACTCCACATGACCCAGCGTTCACCAGCGATTCGAAATACCAAAATCTTTCCAGATGCTGTAAGGTTTTCTTTGGTTTTGTTGTTGAATGCCCTTGCCCTTCTTTGTTTGTGAAAGATAAATGTGTAAACATGGTGGGTTTCTTAACTGAAGCTTATTATTTGCTTTATTTAAACTGTGATGACCTTTAAAAATCTGTTACTCATGGTTTTAATAGAAAAAAATAGTTTGCTCTGCTGTATCTTGCCAGAAAACTGACAGCACAAAATCATTTCCATGATCATTAGCGCTAACTGCAAGTGTGACTAACCAAACTGATACAAACAAACTTGTAGTCATTTTTCTTGGTATTCCAATGGGAAAATGGTTTTATACTTTGCCTAATTAAATATTATCATCATCATCATCATCATTGGATTTTCCAGCGAATTAAATACTTAAAAAAATTTTTTTTATTTTTAATAAATTGTTTTATTTCAATTAATTTACTTTATTTTATTTAGTTGCTATTTTTGAAAATTAATGGATGGAAACCAAAATATAAGATTATTCATAAGTAAATAAGAAGTTCATCCTTGCGCATTGGCATTTCTTCTCATGGGTAAATAGCAAAGTAGCCTTGCCCACCTATAACTATATAAAATTGTACTGTAATATAAACATTTTTATTGTTACACATGTAATGTGTATAGTGCCATACCACCCAGCTCTCCAAGCTTTCCTATTTCAGGCGTTATGTCCTCTGGATGTCCTGAGTCTGATGGGTCGTCGATGAAGGAGACTGTAAAAAAAAAAAAAAAAGCATGATTGAATTGCATGTCCTGGTGAATATTACCCTACAGAGGCAGAGATAAGGACAGAGGTGCATGTTCTGGTTATCTAAAACATAAATAATTCATTCTATTTGTTTAGGTTTGAATATATTCAGTGAGTGAACCTAGTTTCAATTGCTGACGTTTCAGTGTAAATATATGCCCCAAAAATCCAGTGTAACAAAACAATATGGAAGTATAAAATGATAAAACTATTGTCTTTAGTGAAAATTCATACTGTTTGATTCAGAATTTTTAACCAAGAGTGTGTAGAGTGCATAGACGGTCTTACTCCTGTTATGTTTAATTTCATCTTCAGATGCATTGATTTGTTTTGATATCTTGCAGTGCTTTTTGACTTGATGCAAATGGGCCTTTGTGAACCCAAGTGTTTGTCCAACTGTACATAGCTGTAGTTAATTTAAACAGGCAAGGTCATGTTTTCAGAGCTGTACAGTATTTTGCTGTTTGTTTTTTCTTGTCAGGTTTTGTTTTAATCACACAATAATTGAGTAGAAACAGAGAATGATATCAGACTTTTACTGGAAAAGTCACCCTATGATTATCATACAGAAACATGAAACGGATGCAGGGCTATGGGAACTGTTTTTCCTTTTCTTTTCCAATCCTTTCCATTCTCTTTTCTCTGTTTCTCCCTTTTTCTCTTCATTTACTTTTCGTTTTCCTCTTCTGCTTCCTTTTCATCCTTTTCCTTTCCTCTCTGCTTACTCTTCTACTGCGCCTTTCCTTCTTCCAAACCTTTCCATTTTCTTTTCTTCCTCTCGTTTCTTTCCTTCTTGTTCCTCCTTTCCTCTTATTCTTTTGCTTTCTCTCCTTTTCTTTTCCTTTCCTCTCTTTTTCCTTCCTACTCCTTTCCACCTCTGTCTGCTCCAATCCCTTTCTTTCTTTTCCATTTCTTTTTCCTCTTCCTCTTCCTCTTCCATTCCTTTCCATTCCATTCCATTCCTTTCCTTTCCTTTCCTTTCCTTTCCTTTCCTTTCCTCTCCTC
>NW_015646445.1:1422414-1422779 GCF_001515625.1 Sinocyclocheilus rhinocerous | reverse complement strand
TTCCATTCCATTCCATTCCATTCCATTCCATTCCATTCCATTCCATTCCTTTCCTTTCCTTTCCTTTCCTTTCCTTTCCTTTCCTTTCCTCTCCTTTCCTCTCCTCTCCTCTCCTCTCCTCCCCTTCGCTATTTCTGCTACTTTCCACCCCTTTTCTTACCTTTCTGCTACTTTGTGCTTTTTCTCCCACTCCTATCCTTTCTCTCGTCTCTTCCTTTTTCTTTCTTCTTCCTAGTCTTTAAAAGGTATTTGACGTTGTTGTGTGTATACATGTGTTTTGGAGTAATTGAACTGATATCATGAACCTCTCACCTGCAGAGTAAGTGGATAACATCTCTCATTCTGTCCTGTTCTCTCTCTCCACC
>NW_015646445.1:1414498-1422326 GCF_001515625.1 Sinocyclocheilus rhinocerous | reverse complement strand
CCCCCCCCGTCAGAACAAGAATGTTTTGGTTAAAATGGAAAAGAAGAAATGGGAGGAGATTGTAGTCAAACAACAGAAGGAGGCCGAGGAGAACGTGACCCCTGACATAGACGAGAACGGCTTCGGCAATCTGGCCACCAGCATGGGGCGAGACCAGGAGCGGGTGAAAGATCGTCTGCTGAAGAACACATACTCCAAGAGGAGCAAACGAGTGAGTCTGTCATCTCTTTCTGCAGGCTAAGTGATAGCTTGATGGACAAGAGCAGCGGCGCTCAAAACCAATGTGATCTTATACCTGTTCCTGAGTGTTGACGGCTTTGACCGGTGTTGACCGGATTAATGTGGCCGTCGCAGGTATTGCTGAATGTCTGCTGTTTCTGGAAGGGTCCAGTGAGGTGTGTGCATATGAATGTGACAGCAGTACATCAGCGTCTGACAGATTATTGGTCTAGAGCTGTGGTTAAGCCGCACAGCATGCTGTTAATGACCAAGAAGAACAAAAATAACCATCTCTCGCTTCCTGTATCCGTTTTCTCTCTTTCTTGTTTTGGCTTATTTGTAGCTTTTCTTGATAGTGATACTACAGACAGTACAGGATGAGGAGGTTTGAAGCGGAGAAAATGGGATCGGAAAATGCCACAAGCCTCATTTGAACTCATGTTGCCAACATGAGCACCAAAGCTCATCTATCTATCTATCTATCTATCTATCTGTCTATCTATCTGTCTATTTGTCTGTCTGTCTGTCTGTTGCTCTGTCTTTGTATCTATCAGTCTGTTTGTGTGTCTGTCTGAATGTCTAGCTGTTGTTCTGTCTAGAAATTTAAATTGAAAATGTCTTTATTGGCATGACTGTAAACAAAAGACAATATTGCCAAAGCTTAGAATATATGTGCAAAAAACATAATAAATGACCATGAAAAGATCAAAATAATAGAAAAAACCATTACAACATAATTTACACTTAAATAAACTGTGTAACAAATTAGAACAGGAACATTTGATACCACAGTGTTTTACACATAAAAACACACACATACTGAGGGTCACTGTGGTGTACAGTAGGGAAACACACTGAGGTCAGACACAGTACACACATTCTCCTGCTGTCTCTCAGGCTCTGGCACATCTATACATATCTCGCAGCCACTGCTGCTGTCTGTCCCTCTCCTAATATTATCTTTATCTGTTCCTCTTCAGTCATGGCTGTAAAGTTCTGTATGATGCTTGTGAATTTGTTCAGGTCTCTTATTGATTTACATTTGTGGCAGTGAAGTAGGAAGTGCGTCTCTGTCCTGTCTTACAGTGAGCACACACTCTTTGCTCTCAGGGTAAGCAGCTCTTTTTGTGTCTGTGAGTTGTAGCTCAGCAGGTCTAGGTGCTGCTGTAGTCCCTGTGGAGTGGATGACAGCAGCACCAGATCATCTGCGTACAGCAAAAGCTTGATGTTTTTGTCTTGTAGAGTGAGTCCAGGGCAGTGGACTGTTCCACCTGCTCCGCTATTTCATTAATATAAATGTTGAACAGGTTGCCCTGGGTTGCTCTTCTGGGTGAAGAATTTAATATGTTTATTGCCAATTCGTATTGCACATTTGTTGTTTGAATACATAGATTTTATTATGTCATAAACTTTACCGTCCACTTTGTAAAAGTTTGTAATATAATCTGTAATATAATATAATCCAAATAGAATCAAATGATTTTTTGAAATCAACAAAGCATGCAAATGTTTTTCCATTTTTGGTCTGTTTCACGTGTTTATTGATTGGGGGTGTAGGGTGTAATTGTGGGCTTTAGTTCTGTGATTTGGAAGGAAGCCAATCTGACTTGGTCTCAGGACATTGTGTTCGTTAAGGAAGTTTACAATTCTACTGTTAAATAACTTCCCCAGATTATTGCTCACACACATGCCTCCAGAATTATTAGGGTCCTGTTGATCTCCACTCTTGTGAATTGGGGTAATAAAAAAAGTTGAATAATTTGAGCACAGCTGTCTGAAGCTCAGGTGTGCTGTGTTTCAGCATTGCACCTTAGAATGCTGTCAGGACCACAAGATTTTTTTTTACATTTTTGACTTTTGAGGTTTTTTTTTTTTTTTGTCAATTCTCCTTGTATAATTGGAAAGTCAAGTGGGTTTTGATTATTTTTAATTGTGTTTTCATAAGTTTGTAGACTTTGTTTGATCTGATTATAATGTTCATTTAGTTGTTTTGGTGGGATTTCTTCATATACATTTTCAAAATATTTCATTCAAATGTTTCTGTCTTGTTATTGGTAAGTCTTGTGGTATTGTTGTGCTCGGATTATTCCACATATCCCAGAACTGATTATGATTTATTGAATGTTTTATTTCTTGTGGTCACTTTTGGTCAGATGGTGTTTCTTTTTTCTCTAATTGTGTCTTTGTATTGTTTTAATTTTGGAGCAGAATTCAGTTCTTATGTTATGTCTGCATTGTTTGGTTCTTAGGTTTGATAATTTGTTTTCTTAATGTTTTGTAGTCTGAGTCAAACCATTTTTCACCTTTTGGTGTTTTTTTTTTTTTAACTATATTTTTCGCCTTTCTTTTAAATGCAGCTTTTTGAAATATGTAATTGATTTCATTTGTAGCCACATCTTTAGTTGTTTAATTATTATTATTTTTTGCTAATAAATGTAGTGATTAGATGTTTTAGTTCTTCAGAATTGAGGGCTGCACTAACTCTGTACCGTTTTTATTTACTGTTTGGTCAAGATTGTTTCTTGGTGGGTTTTTTGTGAGACTCGGGGGGTTTTGGCCAAAGACATGTTTATGTCTGGGCCTGGAAATGGCTGATGTCTGTGTAGATGTTGTTCAGATATTCTAAGGGGATTCCACTGGAGGAATGTAGATAGCACAGAGATACGTATCAGTGGTTGAAATGTCAATTTCAGTTTAGTTTTAACCAGCAGTGAAATTCATCCCGAGTCTCTTCCATGATGGACTGCACTTAATTTAACTGAGGGCACAATCACTTCATAGTAGCCTGAGGGACAGTAGGTAAGCGCATCCTTTTGACACCAGGTTTCAGTGAGAATTAGAATGTCAGCATCTTTGTTAATTTTTAGAATTCCTGGGTGTAGGGTTGGGTACCGAAACCCGGTACCATTCTGACTTAAAAGCACAACTCGATGAAATGAGAGCATCCGAGGAGCGCGTGAATGCGGTAATTACACTTGCTCTGATGGCAGCAGGTAGCCTTCCGTTAACTAAGCTAAACATGCTTAAATTACAATGCCTAAAGCTAAACTTCCCTTGTATTCACATTTCTAAACCTGTTGTCCAACAAAAGAGAACATTATAACCTTTTTACTCCACAACACCAGTCAAATGCTTCCTTTTGTGATCTGATGAGGCTTCTTGTCACAGAATGAGGCAGAAAGTATGTTCCATAGGCTACTTTAAAAAAAACACATCGATTAGCAATGGATTATAAATATACTTAATTAATAAAAATACCAGATGGCTTGAATAAAACAGATAAACTATATTGTCGCAGGCGAGTGTTTATTGTCCTTGTTTTATCATTCAAAACATTTATATGTTCTGTTTACTCGGTTAACTTACAGCTATAATAGCGATGCCTTTGTCCATATAAGGGATTTCCTGAGTTTCGCTACTTCTGTGACTGGATATGTGGATTTTCTGTGCGAGGGCGCCCTCTGGCGTCCAGTATGAATGAAACAGACATCATGTGTCTATAGTGTAATGGCCAATTCATTATTTTTTGGGGAATTTTTATTTATTCATTTTTTTAATAAGTATCGGTTCAGGCACCGTTTAGGCACCGGAACCATTTTTAAAGTATCGATTTGGCACCAGTATCGAAAAAAAACCAAACGATACCCAACCCTACCTGGGTGTGTGCTTTTAGGACCAAATGTCGAAGAATGAAGACCTTGAATATTCCAACAACTTCTATGAAATAAACGCATTAGTATCATTAAAGATAAACCTATTTAGTAAGACAGAAAGAAAATGACATGTAAAAATGTATGTGGTGAACAATCTGTCTGTCTGTGTGTGTGTGTGCCGTACTGTTGTTTTGTCTAGCAATCATTCTGTCTGCTCAAATTGTCTGTGACAAACTTTCTGAAAGTGTAGTTATAGTGGTTACTACACCCCTGGTGCTCACAGCTATAGGCCATAACTCCAACCCATGATCTTCTTTCCTTCCTCACTCTGTCTTCTGTCACTCATACAGAGTTTTCTAGAAGGACAGCTTTCTGACACCACGAGGAGAGATAGAATATTATCAGGCCAGAGCTAAAGCAAAATGGACAGACAGAGCATGGTTCATCCCGTGTCTGTCACTTGCCTCCTCCCAGAGCCATCTGATTACCCTCCCCTGAAGACTTCTCCATCTCTGTAGCCCAGTGCATATAAAGCAGCTTCTCTCCAGGTGGGATCTCTGTCTGACACAGGCCTTTGTGCGTTCACTCTCACTGGCAGCGTGTTTAAATGCAGGGTGTTCTAGCCCGCGTGGGCATCTATCAGACTCTCATACACCCGCTGGCAGCTCCGTTTCCCTCTCTGATCAGAAATAATGGGGAAAAATGAAAACCATTTTTATATCGCTGTAATTGCAGAGCGGAAGGCACTCCACAAAGCAGCCATCTGGACTGGGAGAGACTGTGAATGCGCATGGGCCGCTGGTGTGTGTGTGTGTGTGTGTTTGTTTCCACGCTGCAGAGATGCAGAGGGACACACACAGCATGTCTCTGATCAGCGTGTCTGGGCTTTTGATGCACAGCTCGGCTTGATTTCTGTCTCTGAACAGCCCGTGATCACACTTAAACACAGATTCATCAAAGCATTTAAATATTAACTTTTTTTCTCATTGATCTATTAAGTATTGCCATTGTGCCTTAGACACTTAACCTCAAGTTACTCTGTCCTCTCTGTAATTACTGTAAGCTTCTGCTTGAGTTACAAAAGCACCAGCTAAAGGGCAAATCAGATTAGATACAAGTGTCTAACTTTACACAATCTTCTTAAAGCTAAAGTGTGTCATTTGTCTTTGCTGCAGAGACAACTATAAGTAAGCCATTTTTAGGTGGTTTTTCTTTCAAAAAAAGCTAAAACACTCTGTCTCCTTTAAAACGTTAATTAATTGTGCAAAATAATTGCAGATAATATCCTTGCAGTTCTGTTGTGAATGGGATGACTCTAATGGCACAGAAATTGCACACTTCACTTGCAATCTGACTGAATTACATGTTTTTCCCCAACTTTAACAGCTTTTCTCAGGCCTCGTTATTAAAAAAATTATGAATAATTGCTGACAGAATGACAGTGAAGACATTTACTTGCACTGCAAAACAGCTTATTCTTAATGAGTGTTTTTTTATATAATTCAACAAAATATATTGAACAAGATGAAGCAACACTGCATAAGATATTAAAGATGCAATCTCTGAAAACAAGGCTTAATACACCGCATGCATAATTATTAGGCACGTTGATATTCTGATGATTTTTTTTTCCAAGCACATTTGACCAATTCCAAACCACATCAATCTTAATAACTACTATTAATTTTGTATTTAACCAGTTATAAGTGATATATAATTGTCCATGAAGGCTGGAAGTGAAAAACTCCTTATATTATAATGTGCAGAATTATTAGGCATGTTTTCTTTTACAGATAAAATTAAGATTTTTTTTTTTTAAATCGCAGGTGTATTTTCTCAGTTTATTGATTTGCATGTAGATGTTGAATAGTGCATGAAAACACTTAATAGTTATTGTATAAAAACAACTTCTAGCGTATTGTGATCTGAGGCTGAAACAAACATGAATCGATGCCTCTCAAACTTTAAAGAGAGAAACACACGGTAGGCCTGCTTCGTTTGAGCTTGAAGGATACTTCACTTACTGCACATTACTATTAACAGAACATCCCAGATTAGTGCACCGAAAATTGAGAATAACCTTGAATTCACACACAGCAATGTGCAGCTTTTTGTGCAACCGATTTTTGTACCAGGTTGATTAGATCTTTCTCCTGGATTGCCTACTCAAGGCATTTCTGGCCTTTTAAGCTGAAATTGGTTCAATATTGCACAGCCCCCTGTACAATTTATGCCCTACAGAATGTGGCATATGCTTCAAACGCTCACTTTGTCTAATAGCAGCTGAGAGACTGAAAGGGCGAGCTGTAATTTCACCGCAGGCTCAGATGTCTGACGATAGGGATCTGCTCAGGTTGTGAATTAGTATTCAACAGCCAGAAACTATGACGGATAGAGTCTGAGAAAGGAGAAGTCTGCATATTTGAAGTACTGCACATTGCTCAGTCTGATATGAGATGATTTCTCATAGTTATGCAACAGAACGAGCACTGAGAAATGCAGAAGACCGAAGTGTGAAAAGTCTGGCTTGTCTGTAGATGAACCGCTAAATAAAGAGGTTAGAGTTGGCATGCTGAGTGCACTTTCGTCCTGTTCTTTACACTTAGATTCCTTTAGCAGTTTTGATGCATGTCTGTTACGCTGAGCTGAGACTTGGTGTTTCGATATGTGTCCTCACTGTTCTAGATGTAGAAGCCTAGATTCTAGTGTAGTACAGGAGCTGGATCGCATTGAAAGCTGGAATGTGGAACCGTTGGTACTTAGCCAGAGGAAAGTTTCTTTGTGATGGTGTAGCTTCAGAGGTGATTTACACACTAGACAATATAAGGAGGAGGAGACGGACCACTTGTAAGAATTTAAGTGGGAGAAACTGTAATGCTTAATGTAGTGGTTGTAGAACATATCAGGATAGCACTATATTACATTTTTGGCTAGTCTATCTCTAAGTCTATCTCTTACAGCCTTGTCTTCATTTGTGTTAAATTCAATGTGTCGTCTAACCTTATTAAGGTGTATAGAAGTGGAAGTCCCACCTTTCAGCTTAAAGAGCCAATCACCTTCTTGATAGATTTGCCATCTGTCGATTTATTCTCAAATGTGTGTGATTTACTGTACAGTCTGAAAAAGACAATTTACCATTATAATTTAATACTCATTTGAACTAATTTATTAAATGTTTGGAGAAATGTTTGATCTTTCCCCATTTAGACTCGGAAGAAGTTGTACTTGTATGCTAATTGCCTTTCATTATAACACGCCTAGCAGCTATTTTCTCAGATGCCCGCTGAGTAACTAGCTTAAAACTAAAGGTTTCTCTGTTGCTGAATAAAAGTATTCATTTCTTTTTTTTTTTTCTTCTTTTTTTTTTATGTGACATATTCTTACCCAAATTTTTTGAATGGTAGAGTGTCCCTGTTTGCTTTGTACACAAATACTAAGCAACAGAAACTGTTTTCAACATTGATAATAAGAACTGTTTCTTGAGCATATATGCACATGCATTTTGCGTTGTGTACTGCAAATAGTGTTGCCTCTTATGATAAATGGTTTCCTCGTTCATGTATATATGTATGTATGTATGTAGGCTATGTGTAAAATATTACACACACATATACACTTAGAAATGAGGAAGCAATACTATCTATTTGCAGCCAATAGGCTACTGTTTGCAATACACATTGCAACATATGAAGAGTTCACTACAAGCTGGAGCACGTGTACTGTATGTTTAACAAAAACTATAATTAATAAAAAGTTAAAATTACATTAATAGAATAATAATAGAATTAACAAATTATTTAAAACAATTATTTGATTATATTCAAATAGTATAATAATTTCAGTTTTAAAAAGTGCAAAATTGAAGTTTTTAACCAGAAGTTTCGGGACCTTGTTCTCTTTCTCTCTCTCTCTCTCTCTCTCTGTGTCTCTCTCTCTCTCTCTCTCTGTCTCTCTCT
>NW_015646445.1:1411105-1414433 GCF_001515625.1 Sinocyclocheilus rhinocerous | reverse complement strand
TCTCTCTCTCTCTCTCTCTCTCTCTCTCTCTCAGCTCTTTTGTCATGGTTATGTTTGTTTTGACAGGCCCACTTAGGGGTAAGAAAACTGACAGTGTTGTGAGACCCGCTCTGACAAGTCTGGGTTACCAGCCAGCTTTGTGTGTGTGTGTGTGTGTGTGTGTGTGTGTTTCTCTTAAGGTTTAACGTTCCTTCTGAGTTGTGTGCCTTTGACCTAGTAAAGCTGCTTTCAGATGCATTTAAGATGATTATCACTTTAAACCAATCAGATTAAACCCATTCCATGAAACTTAACCTGCTCATAAGCGCTGATCTGGGGTCAATTTTTTACAGCCCACACTTGCATAACACAGAAATGCCAAACTATCAACACCTTCTGCCTGTTCTTTACTAGAGACCTCTATATTTTGCTTAGTGTGTGCGTAGTACACCACTGCGCCCTGCTGGTGAGGACAGGAAGTGCATGCGAAATGTGGGGGAAGGGAGTATTGCAGCTATAGTATATGAACATCTTGCAGTCTTTTATGGGTCTGTTAGTGTTTTTAGGCCACTAGGGGGCACTGTGTCTTCACGTTAGGAATCAATGTACTGCAGAAGCAGGAAATGGTGGTGTCCTTTGTGTTGTAGGCATAAAGCTCCTACTAGATGTATATACGGTTGTGGTGCTTAATATAAGGAAATCTAATACTTCAGCTAGTCAACATGCACCCCTTTTCCTCAGAAAAACTAATCAGAATGCATTTTAGATAAATGTTAAATTGCTTCTATTTTTTTGTAAAATGTGCACAGAAATGCAGATTCAGTGAGGGAAATCGTGAAGTATTCGGTTGAGCTTAGCTCAAATTTACCTCAGTTAGCATTATATGTGCTTGCTTTAATTCGAAACTGCAGATTCAAGCTTCTCCAAATCCCTTTTTGCTGATGTATAAAGGTTTATAAACCTCACGCATGTTTCTTTTAGCGTTTGGCGTGATGTTGCGATCACAATGCGGCATTCACATTGCGCATTGTCATCCGGACCTAAGTGTGATGTCACTTTTATGAGCTCGAGGGACAATAGATGGGCTGAAGGGGATTACGGCTGCTTTGAGAACTGCCCTGCCCTTTCCCTCTCTCCTCCCCTTCTCTTTTCTTCCCGTCCTCTATCTCCTCCCCTCTCGCCAGCCTCCTCTCCACCCTTATCCGAAGTGTGTCGTGTACATGTCAAACAATGTGGCATCTGTCATTTGCCGAACAAAAGGGCCGCAGACTGATAGCCCGCAAACAATAGCTCCTGAGCTCCCCGGAGGTTCACCGGGCAGAGGGGGCGTATCACTGCTTCTGTCCCAGGGGAAAGAGCCCCCCAGATGGGACCGAGGCGGTCACGAAGGCCCCTTGGCATACTGTGAATGCTGGAAGGTTAGGCCCGGCTCTGGTGGGAGCTTCGCATTGTGGTTTTGTCCAACTAGCAATGGCGGCCAAGGCAGGCTGCAGCTAAGCTGATTACCGAGAGAGCAAGAAGCGGCGTGTGTGGCGGCACGATTGCCAGACGGGAGGAGGAAGTGGGAGGAGGGATATAGATTCGGGTTAAAGTGTTAAATATGTGGTAAGACCTCATTTCAGGCAAAGGCGACATGTTGGATATGTGTGTGTGTGTGTGTGTGTGAGTGGATGGATTCATGGATGTGTGTGTATTGAGCTGCATGTGTTTATCAAGTCTGCATGTGTGTGTGGGCGGCCAAGGCAGGCTGCAGCTAAGCTGATTACCGAGAGAGCAAGAAGCGGCATGTGTGGCGGCACGATTGCCAGACGGGAGGAGGAAGTGGGAGGAGGGATATAGATTCGGGAGTGAGTGTTAAATATGTGGTAAGACCTCATTTCAGGCAAAGGCGACATGTTGGATATGTGTGTGTGTGTGTGTGTGTGAGTGGATGGATTCATGGATGTGTGTGTATTGAGCTGCATGTGTTTATCAGTCTGCATGTGTGTGTGTGTGTGAGCGGTTCATGCCAGGAGATTGAATAGATTTGTTGTCTTGTTTTGCGGCTCTCTTTGGGTCTGTCACCATTAAGTTGAGTTGTCAGATGCTGGCGTGTTTAGAGGTGACCCTTTTCTGCTTCGCGTGTGTGTGTGTGTGTGTGTGTGTGTGTAGCACATGTGTAGGAGTGTTAGTGTGATCAGTGCACCTTCCAAAGCACAAGCTGCCTTCCAACCATGGCATTTGTCTCTGGCAATGTTTTAGGGTAGTACAAAAGTGTCCGAGTTTTGTATTATAAATGCACAAGGGTTTCAAAACACACTTAGTATGCATTTTGCATGAACCATTTTAAGAAAGCTACAGTGAGTACATGACAGATATTTAAAAAAATAAATGGAAATACTGTAATCGTATATACAGTGTTTCATCGAACAGTAAATGGTATATCAATATTCAGTATGTAAATAGGACTAAATTAAACACTATTAAACACTATTTACCGTTAATGTGAGTTCTTCTACTTTAGCAGTTTCAGGTTTTTAAAAAAGAAAACTGAAGACAAATAGTGGCTACTTAGCTTTCGACAGATTTATGAATAAGACCGGGAAGATACCACTTCACTTCACATTCTCCAATGAAATTTGAGCTTAAGACACACACAATCTATAGCAATGCTATAGCAATGACATCTTAGACTGACTGAAATAAGTAAAAATAAACAGGTATTTTACGAGTTTTGAGTCATTTGTTACCGTTTTATACACATTGTCATAATAATAATTCAAATGCATTTTGTTTTATTGACCACAATATTGTTGTTGATAATTGTTGAGAGTGGGGCACTATTGGTTAATTTGGGAAAAATGGCAGGGGCTTGAGCGCTTTAAATTAATTAAAAGATGTTACAAAAGATGTCCATTTCAAATAAATACAGAGTTCTGGCATGAAACTCTAGATGGCGCAGTCCAATAGGTCTAACTCAATCTGACCTAATGACATCATTATCACATGGCACAGCTGATTGGTTCTCTCCTGTATCGGTAGCCAATTAGCTCGCTGCTCAACATTCAAATATATGAATCTATTCCGCCAAGACCAAATACATTAACATTGTCATGTACATTACCATGCCAATCCCAATCCCAATTTCTGTTGTCATGACAGAAATGTTGTTCTTTTGAATTTTCTATTTATTAAAGAACCCTGGAGCAATGTATTATGGCAACATTTATATGTACATATCACATTTTTCACAAAAATATATTAAGCACCACACGTTTTTTCATCATTGATAATAATAAGAAATGTTTCTCGAGCAGTAAATCAGCATATTAGAATGATTTCTGAAGATCATGTGACACTGAAGACTGGA
>NW_015646445.1:1394915-1410426 GCF_001515625.1 Sinocyclocheilus rhinocerous | reverse complement strand
CGCACTTGAATGGGTTAAATGCAGAGCACTAATTCCAAGTATGGGTCACCATACTTTGCCACACGTCACGTCACTTTTATTTTTTATTTTTTTAATATATTATTAATACATGCGGTTCACATGGTTATTTCATGTATGTTATATTTGCAGCAGCAATATTTCTTACATGCTCACAGCAGCATGTTGTGGATGTATTGGCATTAGCATGTCTCGGTACTTGCTCTGCAGCAGCAGCAGCGTAGCAGATCTATTCCGCCAAGACCAAATACATTAACATTGTCATGTACATTACCATGCCAATCCCAATTTCTGTTGTCATGACAGAAATGTTGTTCTTTTGAATTTTCTATTTATTAAAGAATCCTGGAGCAATGTATTATGGCAACATTTATATGTACATATCACATTTTTCACAAAAATATATTAAGCACCACACGTTTTTTCATCATTGATAATAATAAGAAATGTTTCTCGAGCAGTAAATCAGCATATTAGAAAGATTTATAAAGGATCATGTGACTCTGAAGACGGGAGTAATGATGCTGAAAATTCAGCTTTGCATCACAGGAATAAATTATGTTTAAAGTATAATACAATAGAAACAGGTCATTTAAATTGTAAAATGTTTTCCAGTATTAATGTTTATACTGTATTTTTTTAAATGTAGCTTTGGTGAGCATTAGAGACTTCTTTCAACAACAACAACAACAACAACAAAATCTTACCAACCGACTAAACTAAATGGAAGTCTGTATGTATGTATAGTTCCTTCAAGTGCTTTTTAACACCAAGCTCTCCATCCTCCCAGCTCTGTCTTCAGCAGCCCACCTGCAACTTTAGAAATCATTATTTCTTCTTTTCTCCTGTGATGACATGCAAGTTGAATTTCCACTAAAATAGATAACGTCGTTCAACGTCTATCGATCTGCTGAGGCTGGTAAAGCTGCTAATCGAGTGAGAAATCCTCCCTCTCTCTCGCTAGGCTTTGCTTCACGTCTGACAGGCTCATGTCATCGCTCCTCTGTCACGTCTGGCCTTCGGAGGCCGAGGGCTCAGCGTACTTATTCCTCGCTCAGCAAATGAGGGCGACCTGCCTGCTCCCCCGCCAGCACTCTGCAGCATTGATTAGGGATAATTGGAGGGAGTCAGAAGCCGAGAAGTGTCACTAAATAAATTTGGCTGTGTTAATTGCAGATTCCTATGGATGTGGGAGAAACACTTAGCCGCAGGGCCTGACAATGCAGGATTAATTGGCCCCCTTCAATGAACATAATTAGAGCGATTGTTAAGAGATAAAGAAAAGGTTTAACGAGCACGGCTGCGCTGTCAGAGGGAACATCACACTCTTTATGCTTCACTTCTCTCTCTCTTTTTCCCCTCACAGTATTTCTTGCTCTCTCCCTGATAAGACATTTTTTTTTGTATATTTTGATATAGACTAGCGTCGCTCTCTCTTAATTAAAAAGGGAAATGCATAATTATGTGTCAATTTGTAGCTCATTATTAGTTTATTAACGGCACTGAGTTAATGTATTATGCACATATCAATCTTGTAACTTTTCTTTTTTATATTTTTGTTTGCAGCCTTTTTGCGCATAGGGAAATGTAGATGAATTCAAACTCATTGAGCACATCCATTTTTTTTTTCTCAACCAAACATAATGAGTATAGTGTATTCCATTCATCATAAATGAGACTGAAAAATTGCAGGGATAATATCCACCATATTTGTCAACTCATAAGTAAGCTACAAACCATTGTGTTTATAATTATAATAATGTATTAAAATTATATGATGACAGATACCAGTTTACAACAGCAACCAGCATAGTGGACTGTATTTTAAAGCTATAATAATGGGAAGCCGTGTTCATATGAGCTAGAAATGGCTACAGCTGGGGTTTGTTGCTTGTAAGTATGCATCATTTTAATTTTTTAGTAACTTTCAACAGCATACTTTTTTAACTTTCATATTTTTAAATTAAAAATTAATTATATGTATTTTTCAACCCCCATGTTGTGTTCGGCTTCTGACCCAGAGAGAATTTTCTATGGCATTGCACTGAAACTTGCTAAATTAGCTCACACAGGGTATAACAACTTCCCAAAGAAAAATAAAATTGCTGTAATATTACCAAATATAGCATTCAATCTTTTTATCAACTTGTTTTGTTTTTTTCAGCTAGCACAAGTTTTTTGTTTCTTTTTGAAACGTATTTATAGTAGGCCTTATTGATCTGAGCTTATGGACCTCGTTTTGAGTTTTTGGCTGGAAATTGCCAAAATTTTCCACAAATAATGCTTTTTTTTAACTCAAAAACTGAGGTGCATAAGCTCAGGTCAATGAACACATTTAGATCAGTTCCAAAAAGCAATACAACACCTGTGCTAATTGAAATAAAACAAGTTGACAAAAATAAATTCCAAGATTTGATGCTAATATATAATATGATATAATAATATATAATAAGATATCCACAGTGAGTTTTTGAATGGGAACACCCAATTCGTTTTCAATACCAAATGAATTTTCAGGATTTTCAGCACAGCACGAGGGTTATGAAGTGATTTGATTTGCCGCTCTGTATTCTGTTTGCTACGTCAATTAAAATTCAGAAATTGAAACGTTTTTTTTCCCAATGCATTCCCAAATCAGTTCTGAATTCTCAATTCAACCCTGCCATTTTTTATTTTTATTATTTTTATTTTATTTGTATCCTTAACTTTTGTGAAGCACTTTAGGCAACAAAGTTGCATTTAAATGTGCTATATAAATAAATGAATTTGAAGTTGCCATCAGCATTCCCATTGGTAGACACTGCATCTCGTCACTGCTCATTTGCATACAGTTAAAATCTGCTTCACCGCACTGCTCAAATCACTGCCAGTGTGAATAGTCCTTTATGTGCGTTATCCACTGTGTTACGGCTCTGATGACCTTAGTAATTTAGACTGGCAAGGAGGACACTTTAGGTCTTTGTTAAGCGCTGTTTAATAGACCAGCATGTTGCTTGTTTACAATGTTTCATCAGTTCATAACGTCAGTGCTGCACCTGACTGCTTCAGTGCTTGGGGTTAATTTACTCTAATTTCATTATCTGTGCGTACATTGGCCATCTGTTGACTAATCAACGGCTTTGGTTTAGAATTTGTCATCAGCTACTTTTTTATTAGCACTTTACAGAGTTAAATATACCGCATGAGACACGCACCTTTGCCTGAGCTCCTGTGATGCATTTCAAGAAACTGTGAAAAGAACTAGAAGCAGAAACCTAGCGGTGTTTCCATGGACACCGAGACCGAGACCTCTCCCCATTGGCCTGCCACTGAGCACGAGCAGTTGGCCTCGGTGTCAGACTCCTCTTGACAACCTGCCTCGAGGTGAAAAGCATTGTGGGGGATGAAGTCCTTGACCTCTGGCCTTGATGGCTTGATAAAGAGTGCTGGCCTTCTGGTAGATATATGAGGGAAGATCGCCCGAGGAGCGCTTACGCCTGTGGGAGACATTTTGATGTACGATTTCCCAAATGAAAGAGTGGGGAAGGATAGGTTATGGCTGGGAAATAGAACAGGTAGATGTGAGCCCTCTTGGCTGTTGGCAGCAATACAGCAGCCGACTGTAGCTCATAAAACCCATTAGATAGAGGAGTTCCTCTTTTATCTTAGCAGCACTGCACAGGCAGGTCGTTGTTTCTCATATCGAATGGCCCTCTATATATCTAGTGGATAAATGAAACTTGTGTATTTTTTGCTGAATGTACACTACTGTTCAAAAGTTTAGGGTTGGTAAGATGGGGCTTTTTTATGTTTTTGAAAGAAATCTCTTATGCTTGCCAAGGCTGCAATGATATGTTAAAAAAGTAAAAAAATAAAAATACTGAAATGTAGTGAATAATTGTAAAATATTATTACAATTTAAAATTGAAATGTAGTTTATTCCTGTAATGGCGAAGCTCTAGTATTCAGTGTCACATGATCCTTCAGAAATCATTCTAATATGCTGATTTAAGAAACATTTCTTATTAGCAATATTGAAAATAGTTGTGCTGCTTAATATTTTTAACCATAATGCATTTTTTAAATGCACGCAGAGATTAAAAGAACAGCATTTATTTGAAATATGATGTCTTTACTGTCACTATTGATAAGTTTAATGCATCCTTGCTGTATAAAAGTGTTCATTGCTTTAGAAATCATTCTAATATGCTGATTTAAGAAACATTTCTTATTAGCAATATTGAAAATAGTTGTGCTGCTTAATATTTTTAACCATAATACATTTTTTAAATGCATGCAGAGATTAAAAGAACAGCATTTATTTGAAATATTATGTCTTTACTGTCACTATTGATAAGTTTAATGCATCCTTGCTGGATAAAAGTGTTCATTGCTTTCAAAAAAAAAAAAATCCACCAGTATGACCAATGCAGTCTATTAAATAACTTTTTAAATACAACTATATAGTGAAGTGTGAATAATTAATATAGTTGGATTCAAACATTTCTTCAGTCTAAAACTGAAACGGATCATGAAATTAGCATTGTGAATTGAAATTAGAATTAAGAATCTATTCTCCAAACTGAAATTCCAATATCATATTTTTGCTATAACTGTAAACAAGTTGAACACAAAATGATAAATTCACACAGGGATCAACTGTAAACAAAAAGAGGTTAGACTTTAACCAAAAGGTTAAACTGTGTTCTCATACAGTAAATATAGCATATGGGCAGGTTGTCCTGTCCTATACCATGGTACTGGTTTTTGTCAATTTTTTTTTTTTTTGCATTGCATTTTCTAGTTTTGTGATTAATAATTGTTCTAGTGAGATTATTTATGCTGGAATTTGCATTGATCCCATATGTTATCAACATGACAGTGTATATTGTTGTTTTATATGGAAAATGAAATGGGCAGTTTATAAAGTTGTCACGCTATTTTTTTCTCCGAAAGCAAAATTTATGAGCTGTATTATTCTGTAGGCTATTGCACGTAACATGTTAAAGATGATTTCCCAAACTGGACCTCATTAATGGATCACAGGCCTCTCAGAGTGGGATTTTCACTGCGTGTCATGTAGTAGCGTGATTCATGTATGTACAAATGTGTCCACAGTGACTCACCAGCGTCAGCGATGGTTTCACGTCTTTGCGACCTTGTGCCCCTCTCATATTACCTCCTCAGCCTGAGGTTGCGGCTTCCAGATTAACTGCAGTATTTATGAACCTGGCCTGTCTAATAGCAGACTAGAAGGAGGGAAATATAGCTCACTTAGCAGGATTACTGGATGCAATTGGGCCCCAAAGGCCTTCTTTACTGCCTGCTATAAATGTTCCCTCTGAGAGCGGGACAGTCTTGGGATTGATCGCCGTTAAGGAGAAAGTCGATCTGTTTCCTGTGTCCCATCAAGAACGTCAGTGACGGATGCTTCTCAGGAGAAGGGGACACTTTTCTCCTCTGAATGCCAATCTGAGACATCCACCCATCTTCTCTGGAGTGATGGAAAGCTGGTAAACCGTGTTTCCTCCTCTCGCTCTCTGCAAAATATTGCTGAAGTGCCGGCTCAGTGGCTGACACGGAGGACAGAGATGAATAGAAAGAGTCGACCTTGCCGTGCATTTCCATTTAACGTAGCGCCCTCGGCACTGCTGATTCTCCCCAGACATCCATTTTCAGTAAGGAGCTCTGCTTCTGTCATGGGAGAGATACAATATCTCAGACGACTCCTGTTCCTCTGGGCCTGAGGGGAATATCTCAAGAGGGATCTCTGGCACAGCAGTGCCTGCTCCTGTGCCTCTGTCTGTGAGCACTGCAAACGTTTCTGGAAGAAAGTCTAGGTGAGAATTGATTGAAATAGCCATTGTTAAACATTTGCAAACAAGGAAGACTCAGTATAATCTACAAAACTACTTGCCAATTTTGACATTTTAAACATGCAGTTGCATGCAGTTTTCTTCCACTGAAGCTTGTGAGATACTTTATATAGGAATCACAAACTGTGTGTTCACACTGGTGGTGATTTGCAGCGAGAAAGTGATCAGATTGAGGCGACATAAGTGACCGCTGTAGGCTAGAAACCAACAATATGGCAATTTGGTGATTTAGCCAAAAAAACAACAACAATAACGTTACCTTTCTAATACGTCTTGCAATATCAGTGCGTGCAAAGGTTTTGCGCGATCCTCTTGCTCAATATTCTCGGGGTCTGAATCCGGCTCAAATTGATATGGCAATATTGACGCCATCTTTAACTATACCGGAGCAGACGGAACTTGCTGCTTTGGCAAGGGGCGGGGCAGTACTGAAACACCGTCTAAGCTGTTCGCCAATCACAACGCACTGGGACAGCTAACCAATCACAACACATTTCGTTTTTCGGAAGGTGGGCCTTCATCAAACCCGGAACTAATCGAGCCGTTTGTGCCAGCCTGGGGAGAAAGATATTGTAATAATGTAAATTATGTGAAAAATAATATGTTGTTCGAATCACCAAGCATGAGAGCATGTTCTAGTACACCTCCAAAACAAAATCAAGACGTTGTAAAAGAGCATAATAGGACCCTTTTAATTATTTTTTTTTCTGATTTATTAGTGGCAAATACAAAGTTGTCACAGGTTATCAGTAACAAAATACTGTAAGTAAAGCAGAAGTGTTCTTTTGTTTTGTTAGGAAAATCACTTGTTAGCATTAGGAGTTAGCTTAGCATCCCACAGCTTTTCTTTGTTCCCATTCAGCGTCTACACAAGATAGCGTAGCTTATCAAAATGCTTTGGAAGACCTATCAGAGAAAGAGATATGATTAGTAGTTATGGAAATGAACCTGGGATTGGTTGAGATAACGTGCTTCTACAGCAGTAAACAAAGATTAGGAAGCAGGAAGGCCAGGGTTGTTTTAATAAATCATAGTAGGGCTGCTAGCACAGGTCGCTAAAACCGGCCCATGTCAAGGTTTTCCCCCATTGACTTCAGTTTACGCAAACCAGCAGATGTATGCACACACACGCTCCTCAGAAACGCGGAAAACTACTCTTTCCCATTTGTTTTGGCTCTTTTTCGTTTTCATTAGTGTCTTCCAGGCCAGAGGGAGCATGTCCAGAGCAGGCCACAATAGTGCCGATGACAGATCAAACTTCACTGAGCCAGAGAACAAGTGTGTGGTCTGGCCTCAGTAACAGGGTCACTTAACCTCTGTGAGTGTGTGTGTGTGCGCATGATGTGTGTTTGTTTTACATCTGTTATTCCTTGAACTCATACTAATCAAAAGCCCCAACTGACCCTATTCTCTTTGCCTTTATTATAAATGAGCCCTGGAAAAGGAAAACAGACCCCACTGTTGTCGTCCATTCCTCAGAGGCAATAAATGAGGTGTTGAGAATCTCCAGACACACTTTAGAGTTTTTTTTCCCTTCTGTTTAGCTGACATCGTTGCTTTGAGAGTGCGAGGCGACTGCACTTGAGCTGCTAAGAGAATATGGTGTGACCCAAGGTCAAGATCATGGCCCAGTTAGGCACGAACACAAACACACAGTGGGTTCCCCATCCTCAAGCTTCTGTTGCCTATTAGTCCTCCTAATGCACTGCTCTCAAGTTCACTCCTCGCAATCTCCTGCAATGGTAGGTTTAAATAATAACATTTGCACTTTATTTGTGCAGAAACACAAAATCATTACAAAAATGTACCATGGTAACCATGATTTCCGTCTACAGTAAAATCATAATCAAAATATCCTTTACAAAAAGTTGAGTGATGTTAATGCCATGGTATTTTAATGATATTTCTTACAAAAAAATGGAACTAAAGGGGTTATGGATGCTTCTAGAAGGAGATCTGATTAGTTTATTATTGTATGCTAACAAGTACCATGGTAATACTATGTTTCCATTGGATATGTACCATGATATTGCTGTTTTTACTTTTATTTATTAATTCATTTATTTATTTATTGGCTGTAGTTTTGTGCACTTTGTTTGTTTAGCTTTTTTGTCTTTTTTTTCTTTGCTTTTTGTTTTTCTTTGTTTTGCTTTTGTTTTGTCTTTTAGAATTTTTTTTTATTTGTTTTCATATTATTATTATTATTAGTAGTAGTATTTTTTATATTTTTATATTATTATTTTTTTTTTGACAGTGGTGGACAGAAATACCAAGTTGTTTTTGTGTGTGTGTAAATAAAATATCAATTGTATTGACTGATTGATTGAAACTATAGTAACTATGGTAGTTTGGCAAGGGAGACTTTGTTCTGTATGTTTGTGTCATCAGGTGGTGTTTGTGCGGATTACAGCACATTCACAACAGAATGACAGAGAGAGTGTTTTATGTGTAGAAATAGCACGCCATGTGTCAGTGTTTTGACAGATTATGCAGCTTTAAATCCGGGTCATGTTACCACATATGTAGTGTATCCCAGCATGCAATGTAGGATGCTGTCATGCCTGCCATCTTTTTTCCTCTCCAGATTACATTCGTAAATGCTGCCTGATGTTTCAGACATCATCACAGGGTAGTTCATTTGCTCTGTTGATGTCTGTCTGAGCTTGCTGGATGAAAAGCACCAGACACTGGAAAGACAGCCAGGATTGGAGTATTAGTGTAAAATCAAAAAAATTCTAGGCTGAATATTTGTCTTTTGGACACACATATGTCAAATCTGGGTGGTATTTTAAGACGACATCACAAAGAATCAGGAAAGACAAGTATTTGTGTCTTACTAAACACAAACACACATTTTCCCTGTCTGATGCAATCCCAGGTCCATACCTCCAGTTTTTCATGCCGTGCAATAGTACAATCTGTGCACATGTTCTTATATTTGTATTGGTTTTGTGGTCAAACTATGGAAGCCTGGCAGTTGCGAGATCTAAAGTCTGCATGATAAATGTGTTAGTTCATGAACAAATCAGTTGAGTCAACAATTCAATGACTCACTTGTTAAGTTTTTGAAAGAATGAGTGTGATTGAATGAATCATTTGAGTAAATGACTCAATGATTCAACTCATAAAGACTTGAGTAAAGACTTGGTCACTTGTTGCCACCTACTGGTGTGATGATGTAACATGCAGAAAGAATCACTGAAAAGAAAAAAATTTGGTGGTTGCTTAAGCACAATAATATTTCTTTAAAAATATATAATTAAACTTTGAATAGTTATTAAAAGTAATTAAAACCGAGAATAGGAATATGAGTTTATTGGTGACTAGCTTGGGTTTTTATTATTATTTGAAGAGCTGAATTCGTTGTTGTTTTTGAATGGAAAATTTAAAATATGCAGGAGAACAGATTAGGATCAGAAATATTTTCATTTTTGTTTAACAGTGCAAGAATTAGCACCCCTATAGCCACATCTTAGGTGATAACTGTGTCTGATTTAATTAAAGGGATATGTGGCATCTCGAGTGTCCTGTTTAAAACCGTAGGTTTTAATCAGCTGTCATTGTGTAGTGTGAATGTCACACTCAGAAAATATCTTTGCGAGAGGCGATAACAGGTTGTAGAATTCTAATAAAAATAGCAGTTGAACTGTATGGTTTTTCATCTAGCAGGTTATGATCCATTCAACAACTGGGATTAAATTGTTTATATTTAACAATTGAGAAAGGTACCCAAAAGTACCATGGTATTGTCATGTTGATTAGATATGCAAGTAGGACACGTATTCTTGAAAATAGCTTAGATTGCCATTAATGTGAATTTCAGAATATATACACCTCTGTTCAGAAGTTTTGTTAAATAATGATTTAATTAATTTTCATTGTAGTTTTTTAATGTTTTTTGAAAAAAGCCTCTTATGCCCACCAAGTCTACATTTATTTAATCAATAATACATTAAAAACAATACTGTGCAATATCATTACAATTTAAAATAAGTGATATATTTTAAAATGTAATTTATTTCTCTTGTATCAAAGTTGAATTTTAGAATTGAATTGCCTCGATACTTCAGAAGTCATTGTAATATGATGATTTCTTATTATCAGTGTTGAAAAAATAGATGAATTGAAATATATAACTTTTATTGCATTATAAATCAATTTAATGCACCCTTGCGGAATAAAAGTTTTAATTTCTTTCAAAAAAAAACTAAAACGTACAGAGCCCAAACTTTTAAACAATCAATCAACAAATATCACATTATATGAAATGTGAAAACTCTAAGGTACATGCAAGAATAACTGGTACTACCATGGTACATTCCCAGAAACCACAGTACTATAGTATTCTTGGAAGTACTTTGGTTCACTATGTAAAACCATGGTAGATGAATTTGTGATACATGTTAATGTAATACATTTTCGATGTATTATGATGCTGCCACCAAATGTTTTGTTATTCATTTTCAAAGTATTTACAAGGTACCTCATAGAAACACCTCTGCACTACTATTTTCGTAGTGTTACTAGAAGTGTCTTTGACAAAGGAACAACCTTTGCCATCAGCTAGTTTGTGTACATTTTCAAAGTCCAGTGTATTTTGAATGGATTTTACCTGTCACAGTTGGATTAATGCTTCAGTCTCACTGCCTCTAACAGCCAGTGTTCTCAGCAGGTGTAGTATTATTGTCTTGATGGAGCCAATTTACACCGCAGCCATTTTAACAGCTCACTCTTGTAGCAAGCCGTGTACATTACAAATGAACGCTGAAACGTTTGTTTAGCACCAGATGTTTCTGCACTAGCCCGGGGGCCTTTTTGTCTTTGTAAAGAATTTAAAGCTGAGATTTTGCCTTGCAAATGAGCAAACCAAGTGGGCTGCATCACAAAGACGCCTTATTTGAATTTGCCCCATTAGTTTTCATAACATCTTGCAAAACACGTTTCTTCTTTCAAGTTTCGAGTTGAAAATTTTGTTACGAGCGAAGGTGGAAAAACAGAGCGTCTGCTGCCACATTAGGAATGTTGACAAACAAACATTCCGGGTTTTTTTGTGTTATCCGTGTTTTCAAAAGTGTTTCTCTTTCGTTCTGCTTTCTTTCGTAATTGCCGAGGGAGAGTTGCATCGTGGGAAGCAGCAGGGCGGCGGTGTATTTTAGGTAAACACTTGGGGGCGACATGTGGTCTAATTGCCCTCCAGGTGTCACATGTGTGTCGGTGATATGTGTATGTATTTGGGTATATTGGTTAGGCCCGCGGTGCCCCCCGAGACAGTTGGTGGCAGAGAGATGACGAGAGCTCATGTTTAAGCCCATGTGTCATCTTTGTGCCTCGTCTCCAATGCATATGGCTGGGGAGTGGAAAATAGGACTGGGGCGTACAGACAGACAGGCCCGTAGGGACCACTGATCTACCCCTTTCATTAACCCATGGGCCCCGAGGGACCTGGGGTCAGTGGGTAAAGACAGCACTGAACATGATCTAATGCCATATGGGGCCCTGCCTTTCAAAAGCACTTAGTATGTGCAGATCTGTTTTGTCGAAGGAATAAGGGCGAATCTGATTGGTTGGAGGCAGGTGTTGAGCTCCAATCACTGATCTCAATGCTGAAATGAAGCATGCATCAAACGATCATTGTTGACGTTTTTTCAGCCTGATTTCTCTGCAACAGAGTTAAACCATTTCCTTCAATGTCTATGGACACTTTACAATAAGGTTCTATATGCTAACATTAGTTAATGCAATAGCTAACATGAAATAACAATGAAAAATACTTGCATGATGTGGTGTTTACATTCATTTCTAAATGTATTCATACATTTGTAACGTTTACATTATAAATTAATATCAATTTAACTTCATTATGTATGTTAATTAACACAACATTAGTATATTTACAGTAGTATATTTCTTTCTTCAGAAGTGCTTCTGAGCTACCATGGTACAGTAGTATAATTTGGGCATATAGGTTAAAGGGAAAGTTCACACAGAAATGAACATTGTCATCATTTACTCACCCTCAAGTAGTTTCAAACCACTATATTTTGAAAAATATGAGTAACCAAAAAGTTGCTGTCCTCATTAAAAAGAAAAAAAAAAAGGAAGTCAAAGAGGATTTCCTCTCACAGCATAATGCAAAGTTTTATTGTCTTGCCCTCTAGGGTGATCGAGTACACAAATAGCTCACCGTAGAACCGCATTTGTGTACATTTGCATCAATGCAACCCCCATCTTACTGGAAAGCACGGGATGCATGTTGGGGTTTTGAGCCTTGTGTAATACGTTTGGCCACATAATGCGGACATCAATCACACTGAGCTATGAACAATGCACAGTGATGATAGACGTTTAATGGATACTCTGGGACTCATTGTAATAAAAGCAGGAATCCATTTAGTGTATAAAGCGCTGTGTCCTTGGAATACAGTGCAGCCCACAAGGGTTGTTTAGGTTAGTGTGACCGGGAAGGAGGAGCTCACATGGTGATGAGATTATAGGGAAGGCTGATCATGTCATCACAAAGATACTTGATACTTGAAAAATACTTGATTCTGGTCAATCACAGCCATTCTGTGATCAAATATGTTTGTGTAATGTGCATTAAACTGTCACAGGCATACAACTTCCTACCAGTGGTATTATTTGTATAACATAATAGCATTGATAAATATCTTGAATTGGCTTTTATTTTTATATTTTCGCTGTCTTTAATTCAGTTTTAGGTTTTAGTAACTTTAATGTATTTTGCAGTCTTTTAATAAAATTAAATAAATATATTTTAATGTATTTGCATTTGAGCTTTATTTTTTTGAAATAATTTTAGTGTTTCAGAAATTGATGTTATTTTATCAGTTTTAATAGCAATTTTATTTTTATTTGTTTTTTAAGCTTAAGTTTTTCCATCTTGTATTATTTTATTTTATTTCATTTCAATTACTGATTTTTTTTTTTTTTTAAGTTTTAGTTAACAATAACAAGACTGTGTCCCATGTAGTTATGCTAGTTTTGTGCTTTTTGAATTTTGGCTATGCAAAACTCACCCCCAAAATATACGAAAACTGAAAATGTGGAATGCCATTTGGCAGTGTTTTTGGAATTTTTGGCAAGAACATTTTAAATTGATCAAAAGATCACTATTTCAAATAAATGTTCTTTATCAAAGAACCTTGTAATGAAGGAAAGCTTCACAGTTTGCAGCAAAATATGTTTTTAAGATTGATAATAATAAGAAATGTTTCTTGAGCACCAAATCAACATATTAGAAAGGATCACTTGACGCTGTTGAAAATTTAACTTTGGAATAAACTATAGTATCTTGAAAGAAGAAATGAGTTGATTGAAATAGTAATATTCCACAATATTACAGTTTTCACTGTATTTTTGGCCAAATAAATGCAGCCCTGGTACACACGAGACTTATTTTAAAAGCATTTACTTTTGAACAGTAGTGTATGCGAACACCACAGTACCTGCTGTCACAGATCTGACTTATTTTAACTCTTTAAAATGTTCATCGGGTCTGTGTCACTGTTATATAGTGCAAGAGACAGGTGGCGCTATTCTGCGGCTGAATACAAAGCCTTAAATCTCCCACACTCCCGCCCTTTCCTCCCTCGCTCAATCCGCCTCTCTCCAAGCAGCTGCCTCTGCTGAGACAGGAGCAAATGAGAGCAGATGATTCCATTTGGCCCCTGGCCCTATTGTGGCCCTGCCATGCTCCAAGCGCTCTGCTCTGCTCTGGGGCAGCTCGGGGATAATGAGCCTGGAGATTGAGCCACTGTAGAGGTGCCACTGTCGCCGCCCCTCTCTCTCTCTCTCTCTCTTTCTGTGTCCCTCTTTGTCTCTCTTTCACTCTGGCTTTGGGTTAATAGAGGTGAGGCTCCTCTAGTGCGGGGCACTTTTTCTGGCAAATTAGGGGAAGGATCTGTGCCCCCAGAGCCTGCCCTCGTTTACGCTCTCCCATCCCGCCCCTCACTGCTGGCATCGGAGAGCTTTCATCCGAACGGGGAGGGTGGTGCGTTCCAGACTTGGGCGGGGGGTAATGAGGACTGACAGGGCTTGATTCCCGAGCAGGGATTGAGAGAAAACAGCTGACAGGTGAAGACAAGAGTGAGAGAGATAGAGAGAGAGGGACCGGTGCGGATGAGATAAAGTGCTAGAGAGAAGAGATGGAGTGGAAGGAGGGAGAGAACAAGGGCGAGGCGGAGGTGAAACTCTCGCGCTAATGGAGGTGGGACTTGTGGTGGCTCAGGGGCTCTTGGCTGGAGACGGCAGGCCCTTTGAGGTTAGACAGGATCAAAAGAGCAGAATAACAAAACAGAGAGACTTCACCCCAGCACTCCTCCCATCAGCAGTGTGCAGGAGAGGGCTTTTACCTTCAGAATAGGGATGCGCATATTGACCGATAACCGACAGTAAGATTTTTGACCGATGAATACAATCAATATTTTTCAGAGTAAAGTTATTTTTCAAAATATTTTAAAACGTTAAAATAGGCTACGCTACACATATAAAATAAAATAGCATTTTTGAGAGAGAAAAAAACGAGATGCCTATGAGTCGCATTCAGGCAAAATTAATAGATTGGGCCCTTCTAAAAGATTATTTTGTTAATATATCTTCGTTACCTAGATATATATTTATACAACATATAAAAAGTAGTTAAAACACATATAATAGAACATAAATTGTTTATTTTTTTTTTCAAACAAATTATTATATCTTTAACAAAATATCAATCTTCATCTTTATGGCAGAAGATACAACTGACAGCTTCTTTTGGTTCATTGTTGACCTGAGGTATGTTTTTATCAGCTGTACTAGTTTTATTAGTTGACAACTAATTATGTTAACTCAACTAATTTAATGTAGAAGAGCTAAATAAATAATGTAAACTAAGTAAATGTAATATTTATTTATATTGATTCGTGGGCTCCCCACTGGCAGCAAGACACAGTACCCAGGGATGCAAACTAATCATGGGTGACAAAGACGAGCACCCCCCCTCAAAATAAAACCCTACATTTTTTTAAACACTTATAATAATTTAGCCTTTATTATTATTTTTTTTAACTCTGCCAAAAAAAAATCACTTTAAATGTTCACTTTCATTCATGAAGAAGACAGGGGCAAAAATGGTCTCCTGGTGGAAAACAAAGACTTAAGATGAAAATGACATGAAATTACCATTATATCCAGTAGATGGTAGCAGAGGATCACTCATTAGCTCAGTTGCCATTTCAACTCCCTAGTTTTTTTCACGTCTTGCTTTTGGATTTATTATAAAATTACTATGAAGTATAGCAAGTGCAGGAATTCACAAAGTCTCATGTCATTTAAAAATAAATAAATAAATAAATAGGCCCAGCCCAGACACCAACAGCTTAGTAGGGTTAATTATTTAAATACTTCACTTGTTAACTACAAATTAAGTTAATTATTCATTATATAATAATTAAATAATACATTAAATATTTTGGCATTTTTTAGATTTAATTTAAAAATAAAATTTTTCAAACATTGCCTAAAAAGGACACATCAAAGGAGAGCTTTAAGTTATCTTTACCTGTAGAAGCTGCTAAAGGCAACACAGACTACAGTTGCTGCTGTAGTTTTGTTACTCTGAATTTACTCTGCATCAC
>NW_015646445.1:1389903-1392344 GCF_001515625.1 Sinocyclocheilus rhinocerous | reverse complement strand
GTCTCCTGGTGGAAAACAAAGACTTAAGATGAAAATGACATGAAATTACCATTATATCCAGTAGATGGTAGCAGAGGATCACTCATTAGCTCAGTTGCCATTTCAACTCCCTAGTTTTTTTCACGTCTTGCTTTTGGATTTATTATAAAATTACTATGAAGTATAGCAAGTGCAGGAATTCACAAAGTCTCATGTCATTTAAAAATAAATAAATAAATAAATAGGCCCAGCCCAGACACCAACAGCTTAGTAGGGTTAATTATTTAAATACTTCACTTGTTAACTACAAATTAAGTTAATTATTCATTATATAATAATTAAATAATACATTAAATATTTTGGCATTTTTTAGATTTAATTTAAAAATAAAATTTTTCAAACATTGCCTAAAAAGGACACATCAAAGGAGAGCTTTAAGTTATCTTTACCTGTAGAAGCTGCTAAAGGCAACACAGACTACAGTTGCTGCTGTAGTTTTGTTACTCTGAATTTACTCTGCATCACTTGAAGCACAGCTCTGTTTTTGACATTGGCTTGTCAGATAGTTTGTTCCATCCATTGCTACAGTTATCACCGTCAATCGCGGATCAATCTGGCGGATTCACTCCCGTAATTTTTTACACTTGCGTTTGTCATTCCTGAAACAGTATACGTGGACGGTTTGGTCCTCTTAAACTTTTCTTCAAACTGTGAATGTAGTATGTTAGAGACAGAGCAAAGGGCGCTTCCCATATGGTGCAACTGTCCAAGCTTACGTGAAAACTCCTGATATAATCAATAACTAACTACACAATGAATATCTTATTTACATCGTGTATGCTTTCTTTTTGTCTTGTTATAATAGGAAGATCTGTGAGCATGTAGAACTACATAAACTTGTGGGAAAAAAAATTAGATCAGAGTGGATTATGACTAACCTACAGTAAACGCCTCTGATTGGCCACTGCTCTTAACAGAGATGCCTGTGATTGGCTACAATACTCAATGCTGCAAAACTTTTGGTTTTGTAATTTCGAAACCAGAGCGAGCACACACAAAACGTACAGGATCGTTTGAAAGCGGGTGACTTCAAGTGGGTGCAGAATTGAGTTGGTACAATTTTAAAAACTCAGCGGATCTACACGAATCACACAAATTACCCATTTTGAATTCAAAATGGCGAATTTCACCGAAAGGTGACGAGTGTGCATCCCTGGTAACGAAACTTGCCAAGCGGTGACGCTGGTGATGTGCGCGACTTTCCCAGTACCACCTATTCTATTGCAGCTTATATTAATACCTTCTAAACACTACATAATATGCTGCTGCTAAATGCTACCCTAGCAAACCTGTTTCCCAGTAACCCTATTAGTAATTGGACTATTACCAGTAATTCATCTTGCAAATAATTAAACGAAAATGAGCTAGAATTAACAACGAAAACATTTGTTTGTCATATAATTATCCTTAAGTCAGTCTTATCTCCATCATTTACCGCTGTCATGTTTCCTCTTTTCTTCCTCTTCTTGCTTTTTTCCGCTTCTGGCTGCCAGACGGATAAGTCCTCTTCATGTTTAAATTAGCAAATGCATGAGTAAGCGCTGTGCCAGTTTGAAAACGGTGGCCGACGCATCACAAGGAAAAAGCAAGAGCATCCAGCGTAATGAGAGAGGGGGCCCTCTGGGGGGGTGCAGATGTATTGCTCCGTTATATTAATAATGACATTTTCGATTGTTCAAATGGTCAGCTGTCGGGGGCCCCCTCAAAATGCGGGGCCCCAGGCAATTGCCTGTCTTGCCTGCCCTATTGCTACGCCTCTGGTCGCATTTTACGGTGACCGAGAGGGGGCTTGTTTGTCGTGGGAACGTGGATAATATGTCATGGCCACGAGATATTAATTCGTGGGAACGTCATATTACCTCGTGGGAACGTGATATTATGTCATGGCCACAAGATCATTTTGTCGAGGTAAAGACATATTTTTCTCGTGGCCACGAGTTTAATGCGTAAACAAACCTGCGTGACCATAGCAACCCAGGATTATCAGAGATGTATAAAACATTTGTATAACATTTAACATTTCATTTAATATTTGTATAATAATATTATTATTATTATTATTATTATTATTATTATTATTATTATTATTATTATTATTATTATTATTATTATTATTATTATTATTATTATTATTATTATTATTATTATTATTATTATTATTATTATTATTATTATTATTATTATATTAACTTGTTAGGGCTATATTTTTATATTTATTATAATAATATTTTATTATTTCCCCTTTCAATTCGTGTATCGCTTTACCTAGTTAACGTTCTGTATGCTAGTATTTGCTATAATTCGAATGCTGTCTACATCGCGTGCAATAGCCTATAGTCCGGTAGCCTAGGCCTATGGTTAATATAATAATTTAATAATGTAATAATTTCTATAATAATAAA
>NW_015646445.1:1382230-1389893 GCF_001515625.1 Sinocyclocheilus rhinocerous | reverse complement strand
TAAGCGACATACACCGGTATTGCGGTATTTTAAAAATTCATATCATAACAAAAATAAACACCGGTATTCGGTATGAACCGGTATACCGCCCAGCACTAATTAATATAATCATTTCTTAATTCAAAATAAAATAATAATAAATCCATATCTGATAATCCTGGGTTGCTATGGTCACGCAGGTTTGTTTACACATTAAACTCGTGACCACAAGAAAAATATGCCGTTCCCTCAACATAAGAAGTCGTGGCCACGAGAAATGGAAGTTGTTCCCTCAACATAGCATCTCGAGGCCACGAGTTCACATCACGTGGCCACGACATATTATCACATTCCCACGAGTTATTATGTCGTGGCCACGACAAAATTAAGTGAACCGAAGATGTCCCCTAACGGTCACCGTAGCTTTTTATTATTACGTACAGAAATGTGAAATGTTTACAAGCATAAACACTATAAACATAGCTATGCTATAGGCTATTTTAGTTCCCCTCATGCCACAACAAATCCTTTCAATTTAACAATATTCAGAAAAAAACAAGAATTAAAAATATAAGAAGCTATATAACAAGCCAAAACGAATTAATTTAAAGTGAAACTTGCGTATGAATATTGCATATTCACAATGTATGTGGAAGCCAAGCTATATGTAAACCCGGTTTTGTACTTCTCTCACGTTCCAAAATCCACGTAAAACAAAGGCCTGGTTTCATAGACAGGGCTTAAATGAAGCCATATTTAATTTAGGACATTTACGTATATTTTAGAAATATACGTAAATATTTTTTATTCTTAGAAAAAAAAAACATTAATGGTGTGCATCTTGAGACAAGTCAATGACACTTACATATTTTAAGATCAGTCAGTGCAAGTTTCTTTTTGTTAAAACAGCCCAATCATGCATTTTAGTCTAGGACTAGGATTAAGCCTTGTCTGTGAAACCGGGGGCATATGTGCTTGGCATAACATTACGGCGGTATGGTGTTCAGTACCCATCCCTAGTGGTCACGCTGAACAGCACAGATTGTACTACAAGCTATTTAAACTGAGCATTGTGTTTTTTGGGTTTTTTTCATATGTTTGGCTGACTGTTTTTATCATGATAATGAACAGGCCGCGTAGTCAAGTTAGCAATGCTTAACTGTGCGCGCGTGAGGCGCCAGCACGATCACTTTAATTTGTTTTCCTTCTAACAGTGGAAACAACTTACAGTGCTCTTTCGTTTATAGTCCTACAGATAATCGAAAGTGTAAAAGGTTTACCTTTATTTGTTACACACAATAAAAACAAAACGTTGTGCTTTTAGCATGTTTAGCTCCATTTGCAATGCAAGGAAATCTATGGCTGTTGAGTGTAACACTTAGTGTATCATAATTAAACAGGGCTTTCATGTTGCGCGTGCTGAAGCTCCTCCGTGTGGGCGCGATCTTGCTTCTGAATTGTGAATAGCAAAAATGCATCATAGACAAATGTTTGAAAAACAGCTGGCGACTCTGGTGAGATAGAATTTGCAAGATAATGTATATATAGCAATAATAAATGTATGTGTGTTTTATTAATTTCTCCAGTACCAATAGCAGAACCGTTAACGTCAGAGCTTATCGATACTCTGGTCTTTCATAATTTAGCCCCGGGACCGATTAAATACCGGGTTTCAGTACCCATCCCTAGTGGTCACGCTGAACAGCACAGATTGTACTACAAGCTATTTAAACTGAGCATTGTGTTTTTTGGGTTTTTTTCATATGTTTGGCTGACTGTTTTTATCATGATAATGAACAGGCCGCGTAGTCAAGTTAGCAATGCTTAACTGTGCGCGCGTGAGGCGCCAGCACGATCACTTTAATTTGTTTTCCTTCTAACAGTGGAAACAACTTACAGTGCTCTTTCGTTTATAGTCCTACAGATAATCGAAAGTGTAAAAGCTTTACCTTTATTTGTTACACTCACAATAAAAACAAAACGTTGTGCTTTTAGCATGTTTAGCTCCATTTGCAATGCAAGGAAATCTATGGCTGTTGAGTGTAACACTTAGTGTTTTCGCTTGAGCGAGTACATGATCTGAGTACTTGTAGTGTTCTACACCTCACTATAACTTTTCAACTCTACTAGTACTACAAAATGGTGTAGACCAGTGCAGTAGTGTGTAAAATAGGACGTACCTAAGGTCTGCCTGTCAGCAAATCATTTGGGGAGAACGTCACATGATGTGATTAATATTCAGGAGTAAAGCTTTTAAGCAAAGAGCAGCACCTTTTACTTGTGTAACACAACATAATTCAAAGTATATTGAAATATTGATAGTGGGAAATAATGTAGAGTAGGAATTGATTTTGTCCATTAGGGTATGATTGGTGACATTACTGGTTGCCAGCCATGCAGCTTACATTACAAAAAAAAAAGTATGTTAAGGTAGATTATGAAAAACTATTTTTTTTTTGTATTTTGAATTTTTTTGAACAATGTGCTGTGATCCAGTAATCCCAGGGTTATTTCTTATGTATGGTAATTTGACCTCATGTTGTAGTTGAATTCCCTGCATGTAGTTGAGAGAAAACTAACAGGGAAATTGTGTCTTTTACAGATCCTTAAAGTCTACATGCTTCACCTTGCACCATTTCTAAACAAGACATGAATCTATAACTAGAAAAAGCACAAACAGAGGAATACTAAAGTGCATTTGAAACACTTTGCATGATTAGTCTCTCAGGGGCAGACCTGCAAAACCTTCAGCTAGCTGCGTGCATGAAGCCTCAGTTGAGTCCATTTTATTTGAAGTAAGGTCTCACAAAACACACGAGGTATATCCAAAAAACGTCTGACAAAAGTCTCGACACTGCAATGCTGCAATCTCAAAATCAGACTTCTGTTTCCACATCAGTGAAGATGGTGTTTTTGAAAACATTAATTTTCATTCTGTGTTCTGTAAACAAATCAAAACCATTTTTTAGCACACCACACACAGAGACCCCCGCTCTTTTGCCTGCTTTCACAAGTATTCTTCAATACTTATTCACAAGCAATTCCGCGATTCTCAAAGCAGCCCTGCCGATTACGTCGAGATAGTGGGATTGATTAGCTTGTCAGCTTTTCTGACAGAATCGAGCCCCTGTCTTGACTACAGCGAATTACTCTGACTTGATTAGGCCCACCTGCAGCTCTTTTTTTGGAAATCCTCAACATAGCGCCAGCGTCGTGCCTATGCCGCATCACTCCGCTGCTTTTCACTTCTGACCTCAACTGAATGGTAATTCATTGCACCAATCATCCAGTGCTGGTGCCGTGTTGTTCCAGCGCTGGCTCAGTATTGGCTCTGGTAATTAAATGGGGCTTGCATGCGTCCTCTGGGAAGAAGGGACAGGGAAACGATGACCAGGTGGTGGCAGAATGCAGGACCTGTCAGACTAGCTGATGACCGTTTTAATTCTGCTCTGCCTGGGGCTATAATTGATATTTAGCAGAAAGGTTAATTGTAGCAGTGATCTGTTTAAATTAGAGTAGAGATCTGGAGACCAGGGCCAAGACCTGCAAGCCACTGGGGACACGCATGAGAGTTGCTCGAGTAATACACACATACTCATGCTCATACTTATGCACACACACTGGGACTAGATCACGAACACACACACACACACACACACACACACACACTTGCATTTTTAAAACGGACTGTTCATTTAGTTCTGATTGACCAACACAGTGTTCCAGCTGTGTTGCAAGAAAATCTAAACATCTAAATACATTATATATGTGTGTGTAAAAAATATTTATGCAAAATCTTAATATTTATAAATAATTTTTACAAAATAATTGTTTTCTAGTAAACAAGTGGCTATAATTACTAATCTTTTTCACAGAAAATAATTTTTCAAAAGTAATTTTCCAGAGGTCTGGCAGTAATCAGGCCTGGGTTTGGCTAGTGAAATTTAACTCCGCTTTCTAAAATAATGTGGTTCATCACAGTTCTTTCATGATTTAACAGGAGGGGGCAATTAATTTTTCACGTAGTGCCAGGCAGGTTTGGACAGTTTTTCCCTTAATAAATGAAATCATCATTTAAAAACTGCATTTTGTATTTACTTGCATTATCTTTGTGTAATATAAAAAATTGTTTGAAGATCTGAATCTTTTAAGTGTGACAAATATGCAAAAAATAAAAAAAAAACTGGAAGGGGGCAAAAACCTTTTCACGGCACTGTATGCATGTACACATACTTGTTCTCTGTTCAAAATAAGGTTTGTGGGCACACTATCATGTAAGCTACAATAATGAAAATAATATGGCCAAGCCTTTAGACAAAATACAGATCAGTCTGTCATTTCATTTGTATCTTTATCTGCAGATGATCATCCAAACATAGGACAAGGTCAGTGAATGTCATTTCCAGGTGAGCTGTGGCCCTTTTGCATGCATTCAAATCAGTGGATCTTCAAATGCAGGCCAAACAGGTAGTTTCGAGAGCATCCCTAAGCTCCTCCACCAATTCATGCCTTCATAACCGCCTACATTTCACCGTTTCAGCAAAAACAGCACCTTCACCTGCCCTCCACACACACTTTGGGTTTCCCTGTGGGTTTTCACGTGCTAATGCTCTGGGCGCACCAGATGAAAGTGGTAAAGACAACAATACCCGATTTCCAGACACAACTAGGCACTTCTTGGGAAGTCAAGCCTAAAATTTCCAAAGCAAACAGATGAAAGAATCACCTTGCTTTGTTGTCCTTGGATTAGAATATTGTCTCTCTTTAAAGTCTTCCTGTTGTCTTGTAGTGTCCATGTCCATCCCAACAAAGACATTGTTTTGCTGAGATAATATGGCTCTGCTTGAGGACACAAAAGTGCATCATTTCACAGTGGTGCTCCAAACATGTGGGAAGAGCTGGGTTTTCTAGATCATGTGTTATTGTAGGGTTACAACAGCAATAGAAAGCTCTTGTCCTACTTCTAACGTGTTATTTTTCTTTGCTCTATCTAGTCCTTGAGTCTTCTGAGCCAGGCTGGGAAGAAAATGGAGGAGACGGAGGTGAACACAGCACCCAGGAGCATCTCCAAAGATCGGCTCAGTGAGGTAAGCACAATGAAGTGTGTCATCATGACGGCAGTATTCACAAAAGAAATATTCACAGTATTCCCTGCGCCTGGCTGGTGTGGTTTCTTAATAATGCAGCCGAATATCTTAGAGAAAAAGTAGTGGTAGGGTGTCGGTTAGGGCCTGAATGAAGAAATAATGTGATTGAGAGAGGGGTAATGAGAATTTGTGTCTAATTCTCCCGAGACTAGCTGAAGACGCGTCCCTAACTAACGCCTGTCAAACGCGTATCCGAAATCCCCAGCAAATTCGTTCGGATGGATCCGTAATACGGAGACGGCGAGGCTGCGCGCCTCAGCGAGCCGAGGATGAAGGGAGGAGAAGATGATGAAAAGAATAAAATGTTTTTAATGAAGAGATTAAATGTGATGCTTAGGCTGTTAAGGATTCGGAGCGAAATTTCTGTCTTGGCTTTCCCCCTCCCACCCTTCACCGCCATCATTTATGAATTTGTGCAAAAGGCTGTTTTTCATAAAAAAGTCAGAGAGGGAGAGCGAGGAAGAGAGAGAAACGAGCTCGAGGCAGATAAAAGCGTGATCCAGGCTGACAGTTTTGACAGCAAAAAGCGACAGAACAACGGGCAGACAGAGAGAAGGAGGGAGGGCTGAAAGACTGCAGAAAATTGCAGACTGTAATGGCTGACAGTGCCAGATATGACATTTCCCTCTAATCTCCTGCCAAAGAAATGGTGCAAAAATGCAGAGCGCCATATCCGCGTCATCTGTAGGCCTATCTGTCCATCTCGGAGCGAGAGAAAGACACAGACAGACGGAGATCCGCCGAGCCCGTTCTTTCCCGTCCCCCTTTGTAAACAGGATCATCTTTCATCACTGTCACGTCGTTAAATGGTGTAAAAAATCTTCCCTTGTGATTCGCCATACATGCTAATTTTCTTTGCATACCAAATACGCTTTTCATACCCACTTCAAAGACGCTTAGGCGTGTGCGCCGCCAGCTAACGATCTCTGCGCTTCAGAGGCGGATAGAACTGGATTTCTTTTTGGTCGCTGGAGTGTCAGAAGGAAATGGAAACAAGCGAGGGGGATGGCAGTGTCTCAAAGAACTGGGGGCACGAGCGCAGTGATTTAAAAAAACAGCCGATGTGGGGGCTTGCCATTTTAGCGGTGCACGTTCGTTAAGATCTTCTTATTTTTTACGGAATGCGTCCACTTGTTTAGCGTGGCTTCGGTTCTTGTGAAGATAGTACAGAAACAGTGTGTTAATGATTTAATGAGGATAGTCCGACAAAACTCTTTCATTCGACTGGAATGAAAACGAGACTGTTGAAACAGAAGTAGAGTCTACTCTCTTAGGCTACATGCAGATCACAGCTGAATATGGTTCAAATCTGATTTTTATTTTCATGCTCAAATGTGACACAGATCTGGTTTTTGAATGACAGTCTGTACAGTGTTTCTGACATTTTCAATTCCGATCTGGACCTCTTTCGAATGTGGAAATCACTCAGCTTTGTATGTGATGTTTTTGCAGTGTGATCTTGATGTCAACATTCCTGACTTTCACACTAATCAAACTCAACATTCAGGAATCGTATACTTGATTTGCACTGCGTAATGTTAATGTGTTCACAAAGAAAATCAAAAACGATGTTACAAACGATTAAATATTATGTGGAAAGACACGTTTTTAATGTTCCATCACCCGAATGATTGATGTGTAGTTACACGACAACATACAACAACTACAGTTTTCTGAATAAAGATCGACATTTTCTGATGAAATTGTAAGTTGTGATTAACTGTTCAAAACACATAGGCACAGGGTATTGTGGGCTGTTGCCAAGGTGTTGCTATGTGGTTGTTAACATGTTTTAAGCCATGTTGCTGGTGTTCTGGATGGATGTTAAGTAGTTATTAAGGTGTATTCTGGTCCCTAGATGTGGCTTGATTCCCTCTTTTAGTATACACTACAGCTGAAAAGTTTGGCCAGTAAGATTTCTTACTGAAGAAGGGGTTAAGAAGGGGTCATCTGATGCTACATGCACTTTTACAAGTAGTTTGAACTGAAATGTGTGTTGGCAGTGTGTGTACACAACCACCCTATAATGATAAAAATCCACCCAGTGTTTTTTTTTTATCTACTAAAATCTTTACCCCTTTCTCAAATCGAGCCGATCTCAGATGTCTGTATGTGTGACGTCACACAGACAAGCCCCTCCCACGATAGTTTGATTGACAGTAGTGTTTCAGCACAGACTGGACTGGTGTCTTACCTTAGACCCGCCATTGTTTCACCGCCGTAGCAGATGTAGACAAGAATGACTCCTAAGCGATTGAGGTGTTCTGTTGTTGGATGTAATAATGAACATAGCAGTCGTCATTTACTCCCGACATCTGAGCCGCTGAACTCGCAGTGGATTACATTGTTTCTGAAGGGAATGCGCCCCCGATCTACATAAATCTATCTGTCTATGTTCGCGCGAATCATTCGTGATCCAGCCTCATCTACAGAAGAAGTGAGTATAATGTTTTATAATGAATCTTTGCAAATCGCCTTTCATAATAATGTGCCAATTAGCAAGTTTCACAATGAATGCGGCTAAAGTAAACAGTCCC
>NW_015646445.1:1381723-1381989 GCF_001515625.1 Sinocyclocheilus rhinocerous | reverse complement strand
ACCTTAGCTCCGCCCTGAGTGAGCTGTCATCAGTCCGCCATTGTTTCACCGCCGGAGCAGATGTAGACAAGAATGACTACTCATAAGCGATTGAGGTGTTTTGTTGTTGGATGTAATAATGAACATAGCAGTCGTCATTTACTCCCAACATCTGAGTTGCTGAAGACGCAGTGGATTACGTTTGTTTCTGAAGGGAATGCACCTCCCGGGAATGTGTTTATGTTCGTGCGAATCATTCGTGATCCAGCTTCACCTCCAGAAGAAGT
>NW_015646445.1:1371825-1381278 GCF_001515625.1 Sinocyclocheilus rhinocerous | reverse complement strand
GGAAGAGAGGGGCGGGGTCAGCAGAGCTCATTAACATTTAAAGGAAAATGATACAAAACGACTTGCTCTGAAAAGAGCTGTTTTGGACAAGGTAAAAAAGGTGTTTTTTACACTACCATTGAGAAATTTTAACCAAACTATGTTACAGACTTTTCATTAAGACCCTAAATAATCATATCAACTTGTGGAAAATGGGCATCCGATGACCCCTTTAAGATACCAATATATGCAAGAGCACATTTTATTGATCAAAAATGACATTTATAATAGTTATCTCAAATAAATGCTCTTGCAAGCTTTGTGTTCATTAAAAAGTCCTTAAAAATCTTGGTTTCTACCTAAATAGTAAGCAGAACAACTGATTTCAACATTGATAATGATGATAAATGTTTCTTGAGCAGCAAATCAGCATATTAGAATGATTTCTGAAGGATCATGTGGCACTGTGGAATGTGGTTCATGTGGAAAATTCGGCTTTGGAATCCAGGAATACTGTAAATTACATTTTAAAATGATTCATTTTAAATTACAATAATATAAAAATTATTGTACAATAAAATAAAAAAAATAAAAAAAGGTGTAGTTCGACATGTATGCAACTTTTTTCAAAATTTTTTTCACATTTTTTTTATCCAATTTTATTATTCGACAGGAGAAGATCAGAAGTCTTGTTTCATTAATCACTGTAGAATTGTATTTGTCCCTTTTAATCTCATTGTCATTTGCATCCAAATAAACATGCTATGTCTAATCTGACCACAGAAGCTTTTGTGTTTCTGAACAGCGAGGATGTGAACGAGTTTGGAGTGGATCTGGCCCGAAGGTAATGACTCTGATAGTTTCGAACCATGTCACAGAAGCTGCCCACAGAGACCCGGTGTTGTGCCCATTTTCGACCCTTGCCAAATTATTACCCCCTCTCGTTGAAATCGCTACCTGATTGCCTAATCCTAACTCCACCCCTAATCCTAACCCCTCCCCCACACCTAACCCTACCAATACTAGGGGGGTTGTAATCTGGCGGGGGTCAGAATTGGGCACAACACCGGCAACACCTACCACATCTCAGCCGTCTGTTCGCTCACTGACTTCACGCTCCGTTGCGTCCCGATTGGCTTCTTTTCATCCGCGGCCCTATCTTAACCAATAGTCTGGTCCGTAGCTAAACAATCCGCCCCCTCCCACTTGTCACCAAATCTGTCGGGGCCCAAGAAGTGTAGAGTGATGCGAGAGGGGGGGTCGAGTTAGTGCGAAAATGGGTTTGGATTAAGAAGCGGGTTCGCCCCCATTTCTTTTTCAAGAGGTTGTTTGGTTAACCCCAAAACAGCTGCTGTCCCGCTCGCCCTACCGCCCCGTTTCTCCCCATTTCACGTTCGCTTTTCTCTCATTCTCTCGCTAATCCTTTTTTGAAGTCCTAAGTGCTCGGCAAATCCATTGAGTGCTGCGTATAATGGCTTTTAAGGGAGCGTGTTTAGATGTGGCCCAGCCCCATGGCTTATGAACCGCGGATGGTGTAATGGATTTTTTCTCTTCTCGCTGCAGCACTAAATCCAACGTATTGTTCCTCATTATCATTTAAATAAGTCTCCCTTTCAACTCTGAATGTGGCAATGTGAATGAACCGGGGCATTGTAAGGCTAACTCTACAAATTTTTTGGCCTCCCAGTGAGCCTTGCACCCACTCGCTCTTCTCCGTACGTTACGCCTCCTCGCTTTTCTGTGAGAGAGAGAGAGAGAGGGGTTCTGGAAAAGTATTTGGATCCTGCAGTGCCGCCTTTCCGGGTTTTCTCAGGAACACTTCTCTAATTGTCACAGTGGGAGTTTGTACTGAGTGTGAGCGAGAACAGAGGAACTGATGAGGGTTAAAGCCCTGTAGCAGGTGTGTGTGTGTGTGACTGAATTCTGTGCAAGGACAAAATTGGTCTTGCAGAAAAGTCACCCCCTGAGACAGAGGCAGAAATTGCCAATCGCACAGAGGAAAGAGGCAAAAAGAGGGGGAAAATGACGGGAGAGAGAGAGCAGGAGATTGGTATTCAGGTCTAGTCTGTGGTGCTGGGATGTGGAAGTTGCCGTCTAGTCTGGAGATGTCTGTAACAGGCTGTGGTTCTCTCACTCAAGCTAGTGTGGTTTATGTGGATTATGGCTTTACTTGTTTCCAAAGGTTTTAGTAGTCTGTGGAATGTAGTACTGCAGTTGCAGAGCGGTTATTTGTTTCATTTGCAATATTTCAGCTAAAGTTGAGAATCAGCAGTGGCCTGGTAGTACAGTAATGTATCAGTGAACTTCATTATTTACATTTATGCATTTAGCAGATGCTTTGATGAAATTGAAGTTTAGTGTGTGTGAGATATAACATCAATAACATGCATTTAGAAAATAGACGGAATTTTCATTTCATGTTGAATTTAACATGTATGTCCACTTGTAGAAATGTCCCTGCCTTGTAAATACTCAAATTAGTTTAGGCTTTACTGCCCATGTTGACAGGAAGGCGGCCTGACCAACATGTAAAGTGACTAAAAACAAAAAGTTTTTTTTTTTGTTAATGCAAAGTATTGGGCAGGCAAATCTAAAGTCCATGATACCACAGTAATAGGCCAGTGTATAAAAAAGTGGTAACTCATTCAAATGATGGCACAGCAGTCTCAGATAAAGGTTCTGAAAACATGAAAGAAATGTATGCGGTCAGAATTTCTGCACATTATTTCATTATTTTATGGACACAACTGAAAACTTTGTGCTTCGGAAAGTCTTGTTAACTTAAAAAATATGTAACACTTTAGTATAGGGACCGATTCTCACTATTATAATTGTCTTATTAGCATGCATATTATTAACATATTGGCTGTTTATTAGTTCTTATAAAGCACATATTCTGCATGAGCATATTCTAGATCCAATACCTAAATTTAACAACTACCTTACTACCTATCAATAAGCAGCAAATTGGGAGTTTATTGAGGCAAAAGTTGTAGTTAATGGTATGTTAATAGCGAGAATTGGACCTTAAAATAAAGTGTGACCAAAAATATATTTATATATGTCTTTCAGAGAATTAATGGCAAAACATATAGGCCTGGTTTCACAGGCATGGCTTAGATTAAACCAGGATTCGCTTTGGTTAAATTAAGAGATTTAAGTATTTGTTTTTTGCCTTAAAGAAAACAATCGTGAAACACATTAGTGCCACTGAAATATTTCGAGATATGTCTGTGCAAGTTGATTCAGTTAAGACAGCTCAAACATGCATTTTAGTCTGGGACTAGGCTTAAGCCTCATCTGTTAACCGGGCAATTGAGTTACAGACTTGCAGAGCTCAGACTTAGTGACTAGTTTATTTGTAAGGAGCAAGTGTTTTTCTTTCCTAGCATCGTCCCAAACTGTGGGTTCGGGTAAGGCAGTAGCCTGCGGTTTTCCTAGCTTTCTTGCTTGAATGCATAATTAGAAGATAAGTAACTGTCATAAAGTTCTTATGTTACTTTTTGCAACGTAACCTTTGTGTTAGCGTTGCAGATTCTGGACGGTTAAATTACCAGTGTTAACTATCTATAGTTTTAGGGACATTCATGCTGTAGACAAGTGTGATTTGTTTGGATTGTTGAATTGTTAGACCTTCTGGAGTCTGAAACTATAGCTTTAGCACTCCGTGTAACTTCTAGTTGTTGTTGACTCGCTCAGGCAGCCCTGAACTGTTTTAAAGGCCCTTATATGAATCTGAATCTGACACGGAATCTGTCACGGCAAAATAAAATGCTTTGGTTCCCCCTCATTTACTATAAACTGACAAGGGCTGATGCAACAGAAAATGGATGCAAACGCTGGGTGTCTTGGTTCTGATCTGAAATGTTATTTCCTTTATGATGACAATCTATGACACAGTTCTGGAAAATGATGTAACCTGCTATACAAGAATCATTTGACTATGCATTACCGAGTTAATGCTGGAATGTTTCGTTGAATGCGCTGTACACAACTGAACGGCTTCAGATTTTGAAACACGTTAGCGTAAAATGTTATTAGTGGCTAAGGCTATTAATGCTCACAGGGTTTAGATGGTTTGTTCACATATTAAGATTCGTATTAAACCATTTGTGCTTTCTTGGTGATGAAATCATATGACTTTTTAAAGAAAAATGTGCCATTACCAGGTGAAAGAAGTGAGATATCTATGGACCAGATTTAAGCAACTACCCAGAACATCATAGAAACCGGCTATATTGCCTTAGAATCCACATAGCAATGCCCGAGCAAGCACTCAGAAGACCTTAGTAAATGCATAGAAAATCACAGGAGGAAACCAGGTGTTTTTCTAAATTAACAATGTAGGTGTCCTGCTGAAAGCTCATTTTAAGATAAACCCAAATTCTCGCCGAAGAGAAAAGGCCTTGACGGCCAGTTTGTCCAGGGCTGTATGTATTGTGCTTGAGTCATATGAGTCATGTGCTTTAGCAGGTGTTGAAGAGAGAGAGAGAAAGAGAGAGAGAGAGAAAGGAATCAGGAATGTCATTAGGCGAACGATAGGAACGAAGGGTGGGAAAAAGGTTAATGTGAATATTGATATTAAAGTGCTAGAGCTTCATCATGTCTCTGTCATCTCATAGTATCCCTCAAAGGTCATCGTTGTTCTCTCTCTCTTTGTCTCTCTCTCTCTCTCTCTCTCTCCCCCAGAGCTCCACTCACTCTCTGTCAGGACGAGGGTACTCGGTAAGTGACATTTTCACGCTCTGCGGCTTTACGGCAGAATTACAGTATCCTCTCCTCCCGTTTATGGCCCCGGCAGCGGACATTTTAATTATGTTAAACAGAGAAATGGTGGAATCATGATATTAGGGACATCACTCTTGGGTGACTGACTGATTAAATGGTGAAAGGTGTCCCGTTGCACCTCGGGTAAATGAGCCTTTCTTTATATTTACGACCATTTTATTTCCAGCGCTCTGGCCGTTTAAAGTGTCACTGACGATGTCTTCTTCTACGGTCTGCTGTGGTCATCGGTTAGAGCACATTGGTTTTGATTTGGTTTTATTTGGATGAGACTTGATCTTATGCTTCCGGTTACGCAAGCTCAATTTTGGTTTCGCTGTGTTGCCGCAAGGGGTGCCATAGCGAGCATTAGCCTTAATTTGATGTCCTGTAGAGTTGGTTTTCTTTCGGATGAACTCATTTTAAGACAGAGCAACAGTTTGATAAGAACCTTGATGAGAGGTGTTAGTTAAACTGTCAACATGTTTACAGCTACAGTAGCGACCTAACTAGATAATTCTCTCCCATGAGGACTGAAGTTTGCTACTGCTTATGTGTGCATGTGCAACTGAACGCCGGAGTGAAGAGTCACTCACTTTGAGATTTTTCTTTTTGTCCCTGTAACATTGTTAGCTTACTGCATTGCCCCAAATTAATTATAAACAGTTTTGTGCTGCTGAGAACAATTATTTTATGGAAATATATTTAAAATGTTATTATTTTTGTTAAAAACTTATCACTGTTATTTTTTCCTCATAAGCTCATAGAGCGGCTCAGCTCAAGATGTTGTCGTAAGATCTTTTCTCAGAAGCTCCACCGCCATCACCTCAGTCCAGAGCAGACGGTCAAAGTCAGGAAATACATTCTGAAAATTTCATTTGGAGGCCCATTTTGTATTTGCTCAATCCTTTTAGTGAAATGAGGAGCAGCCAGCTGCAGCTAAATCAAACCTAAAGTAGTTTGAAGCACTCTCTGCATCTCTCTCTCTCTCTCTCTCTCTCCCCCAGAGCTCCACTCACTCTCTGTCAGGACGAGGGTACTCGGTAAGTTTTTTTTTCACGCTCTGCGGCTTTACGGCAGAATTACAGTATCCTCTCCTCCCGTTTATGGCCCCGGCAGCGGACATTTTAATTATGTTAAACAGAGAAATGGTGGAATCATGATATTAGGGACATCACTCTTGGGTGACTGACTGATTAAATGGTGAAAGGTGTCCCGTTGCACCTCGGGTAAATGAGCCTTTCTTTATATTTACGACCATTTTATTTCCAGCGCTCTGGCCGTTTAAAGTGTCACTGACGATGTCTTCTTCTACGGTCTGCTGTGGTCATCGGTTAGAGCACATTGGTTTTGATTTGGTTTTATTTGGATGAGACTTGATCTTATGCTTCCGGTTACGCAAGCTCAATTTTGGTTTCGCTGTGTTGCCGCAAGGGGTGCCATAGCGAGCATTAGCCTTAATTTGATGTCCTGTAGAGTTGGTTTTCTTTCGGATGAACTCATTTTAAGACAGAGCAACAGTTTGATAAGAACCTTGATGAGAGGTGTTAGTTAAACTGTCAACATGTTTACAGCTACAGTAGCGACCTAACTAGATAATTCTCTCCCATGAGGACTGAAGTTTGCTACTGCTTATGTGTGCATGTGCAACTGAACGCCGGAGTGAAGAGTCACTCACTTTGAGCAGAGGTTTTCAAACTCGGGGTTGCAAAGTGGTGCTAATGGTTCACAGAAAAAGAAAAAAAAAAAACATAAAAATATAAGAACATAAAAAAAAACATTAAATTCACATTTGTTAATAGTAATATTTCATTCTTCTGGTCAAAACAGGTCAGTAATAATGAGATTAATCATTAGATTTTATTATATTATTATTTAGAATATTAGTATTTAATAATAATATATTAACATTTATATTCTAAATAATTAACAATACAATAACAACAATAAAAACATTTAATTGGGTAACAAATATAATAAAAAAGTATAATAAGTATATTTAAAACATTCAAATGAAATATTTGGTGTTTTTAAAGTGAGTCTATAAAGCATATTCCCCCTTAATATATTAATAAATGTGTTTTTATATGTGAAAATATAGGCCACTTTTATATTTTCAGAAGGGGGTCACAATAAAAGGTCTTAGTTTAGTAAAAACTCCTGGTTTAGAGTGTTTATTTTGAATATGATTAGATTCGAGTAGATTAACTGTTTCCATATGAACCGTATGATGCATTCATGAGATTTTCATGTTTCATAATGATTGTGTTATGTGTAGAAATGTTCACTGGTTTTCATTCCATGTTCAATACTCTGCTATGCTCTTCTTATGGATGAAAATAAGCTTTGGAAATTGCAGGGATTCATTGTATTATTGATTTATTGTTTTTACTCTAAAGATAATCATATTATCTATGATTACTGTATATTCCCTATACTGCTTTATTCGAAAGTGCAGTATACACTTGACACTGAAACTGAGAGAACAAAATGTGTTGTATACCCTTGTGAAATATTCAAAAGCAGCAGTGCATTTTATATGCTAAATTTCCGCAGGCATGTCAAGCAACATGTCACAGGATCCCTGTTTATGCATGACAGAAAGCTCACGTTTCATCAGATGCTCAAATGTTTGTTTGCATGCGTGCACACACACACACACACACACACACACAGACACATACGCGCTGACATTACCTGTCTCCTAAGAATGTCAGGTAACAACTGCCACTATGAGCCGCTAGGTTATTTATTTCATATGTTTTGTCAGCATGAAGAGACAAGAGTTTAAAGGTTTCAGGACTCATTCTGTCATGCAGTCAGTACTCAACCTCTTTTATTGTTTGGCCATTTGCAGAAAGAAATCATTTTCTGACATTTCTAGCTATTTCCATATATATAAATATACATTTAATAATTTATTTTTTTGAAAGAAGTCTCTTATTCTCAGTAAGACTGCATTTATTTGATCAGAAACACACACACAGTAATATTGTAATATATTTTTAAAATATGGTTAATTCCTGTGATGGCAAAGCTGTATTTTCAGCATCATTACTCTGACATTACCTGTCTCCTAAGAATGTCAGGTAACAACTGCCACTATGAGCCGCTAGGTTATTTATTTCATATGTTTTGTCAGCATGAAGAGACAAGAGTTTAAAGGTTTCAGGACTCATTCTGTCATGCAGTCAGTACTCAACCTCTTTTATTGTTTGGCCATTTGCAGAAAGAAATCATTTTCTGACATTTCTAGCTATTTCCATATATATAAATATACATTTAATAATTTATTTTTTTGAAAGAAGTCTCTTATTCTCAGTAAGACTGCATTTATTTGATCAGAAACACACACACAGTAATATTGTAATATATTTTTAAAATATGGTTAATTCCTGTGATGGCAAAGCTGTATTTTCAGCATCATTACTCCAGTCTTCAGTGTCACATGATCCTTCAGAAATCTTTCTAATATGTAGATTTGGTTATTATCAATGTTGATAACAGTTGTGCTGCCCAATATTTTTGTGGAAACGTGATGCTTTTTTTTCTGGTATACTAAAAAATTAACCTGAGAACAGCATTTATTTTAAATACGTTTCAATACTTTTTTAGTGACAATACTGTAACTTTTGATCTGTTGAATGCATCCTTGCTGAATGAAAAATACTAACTAACTAACTAACTAATGAATGAATGAATGAATGAATGAAATTCCTTTCTAACAAAATAAAATCTTACCCCTGACCCCAAATTTTGAGCAGCAGTGTATGTGTATATATATATATATATATATATATAAACAAAAACTACTAAAAGTGACAAACATACAACAAAATGACCAAAACGTTAAATAAAATAAAAATGAAAAAAAAAAATCATTAAAAAAGAGACTCTCTTGAGAATTTATGAATATGAGTTAACAAATCTTTAGCCATCCACTAGGGGGCAATCTGACTCCCACTGCTAGTCGACAGTTAGAGCAGAGTTGGCTCGAGTATCAGTCACGCTCAGTGTTGCCAAGTCCACGGTTTTCCCGGGCTATTTTGGGCTACTTTAACACTTGCCGCGTTTTGTCGTTTTGGGCTAGTTTTGAGTTTTTTTTTACTTTTAGGTTTTGTTGTAAAAACCTGGCAACCCTGGTCACGCTTATTGACAGTGTAAGATGATTTACGATTAGCCGTGTCGGAAATCCAACCACGGATTGGCATGTTGTTATCTCAGAAACAGGCTCAGCCATCACATTGAATCAGGTAAACTGGTTATATATTTATGTTGATATTAGATTTTTCACACTACGGTTATTGTGGTCAAAAGAATTCACAATATCGATATATCGCGATATCTATAGAAACCTTGGGGAATCAGCCAAATAAATGTTTACTTTATTTAGTTTTTCTTTTTACCCAATGAACATAAGGATACTGATAAACACAGGGTACATGCATTTTCACTTGGTCACAGCTGACCTGAGACCAGAGATGCAAACAGGTAAGGGGGAAAAAAGGTGAGACATCGGGGGCATGCACCAAACAGACTTTCTTTTAAAGATATTTGCTTTACATGCTCATTTGTAGTTACTTTAAGGTATTTTTTTTAAAATATTTTTTATTACCTTATATGTCCAAAACTGTAATTTTTCACCAAAAAATTAACATCTTGTTGCAACATTTCACAAAAATCAAGATTGAATATATTTGGTCAAAATCC
>NW_015646445.1:1363291-1371734 GCF_001515625.1 Sinocyclocheilus rhinocerous | reverse complement strand
ACAATATTGGCTGATTAGACGGCAATGCTGACCTAAAATGCAAAATGTTTGCCCTCTCTCTCTCTTCACCGTTCCCACATCTCAGACCTCAAATACATGAAATATTACCGTTTTTAGACATAGTTTTTGAAGTAAAGAGTAAAGAAAATACTATGCAAAACTTATTGAAACAACCAGTTCTTTATTTACCCTTGTAAGATCACACATACCCTTTGTTCGAACCTGTTCGAACTCGGAAATCCGCGCTCATCCGCGGATGAGTATGCTTTGAAAGCTGTGCGAACGAAACATGGAAAGTGAAGTATACCCGGGCCTTAAGTGCGTGGCACTGTGACCAACTTAACATTTTACAGAGTTTAATGTAGCAATGTGGTCGCTCAGTTTTTCTGGATTTGTTTTATCGTGTATTTATTTAAATATATGAACACAGGAAACCGCTGTTAACAGGTTAACATGTAACATTTCCCATTCCATGTCTAGTAAAATAATGGCAACTTACTGTCTGTATAATTTTGAACATGGTTGTTCTCGAAGTAGCGCGGCCGTGCGCTGCGTCGTCGTCTTGTTTGACAGGTGTCGGCGTTAAGACGCAATACTGCCACCTGGGAGCATAGATTTGAACAAAGAAATCAAGTGCTACGCACATGTATTGGCCATGACTTGATTGCAAATACAAACACAAAAATTAGACGAGTAAAGAAAACGCAGTACTTATGAAAATGGTGTCGGCGTTAAGACGCAATACTGCCACCTGGGAGCTCAACCAGGTACTGGCGCTGGAGTAGGCTATTTGCGTGTCGTGTTATCATAAGTGTCCTGTTCATTTTAAATATTGTGGTTATTGCCAATACCGGTATATCGTTACACCCTAAATTAACATGATGTCGATATTTCATGATTTGAATATCACGGTTATCGTCAATACCGGTATATCGCGACACCCCTACAATTAAGCATGACATTATCTCCATGAATCTCTTTACCAGAGTAAAACTATGTTAGTTTAGTTATTCTTGTCATGATTTATGTCCTCTAGACAGCAAGAGACACTTGTCATGTTGTTGTTTTTTCCCTTCTCAGTGAAAAATAGAGCATGTTAAACTCATGTTTCCTTATGGCGACATTCCGACATGGCAATGAAAAGAAAGCCTCTCTGTAAAAGGCCTGTAGCGGCCGTAAGCCTCTACTGTCATATCAGTTTAGGCTGAGAAAACATGTCCAAAGAGCCACGAACCTTGTCCTCCTCTTTACACGATGTTGTGAGAGAGATAAAAGAGAGAAAACGGAGAGGGAAGTGCAGAAAGTAAAGAAAAAGGCAGAATACAGAATATATGACTCTAGTTCCATCAAATCTGGTTATGTGTAGTCGGGCCCCTTGGCCCTTCACACTGTGTGTGTGTGCTCATGAGATTAACAAAGCACCAAGAGCTCCAGGCACAAGTTTCTTTGTGTGTGTGTGTATGTTCTTCTTTATGTGCATGAGTCTGTTATCTTCCAGAATTCAAGGCACAGTGTTACGGTTAGGGGCCCCTGGGGCCACTCCGACACTTCACGTTGTGTTCATAATCATCTGCTAGGAGTGAAAGTGCTAAAGGCTAACGCACAGAGAGAGAGAGACATGTCAGGAGGGATGATGGAGGGAGATGCAGGCTTCCGGCTGGATAAGTGGGCCACCACCTGGAAAGTTGTGAGTTCGGCCCCCAGTGGCAGCGGCTTATTCAAGCCTAGTTATAAACAGAGAGTTATGACTCTAAATTCAGTTCATCCATTGATAGATGAATACATGTGACCACATGTTCCAAGGGTCTTTGTTGTTATTGCAAAATGTAACTATATTATTGCCCAGCTCTTTATATAAAATTTGTTTAGCATTTTTTTCCAGGATACTGAAAAATGAACAGTAGAACAGCATTTATTTAAATTGCGGCATTCAAGTCATGTGTCAGAATGATTGTATTTATGAGTTGAATGCACATGATTTCTAATTACCTTTGGGAAACTTCGGGTTTTCATTATGCCGGGCTGAGTCAGTTACAGACTTATGGTGCAAACAAATTGTTTTTGATTATTGTAAGTTGTAATTCTGAACATGGACTGTAGCATTTAGTTTGTATGCATGTTGTGTACTGCTGATGAAGAATTAGGTTATTATTTTTGTTCTACTCATTTAACTAAATGTGTGAGCTGATCTGTGTGTAACCGTACTACATTTCCCATCATTTTCTGTGGCAGCATGAAAATGATAAAATGTGTAACATTATGCATTATTTAGACACCTAACTTGCATGTTTTGCTTTTCATTTAGTTAGAGTAATGCTAAAACGCGGTATTTGTCAGTAAATAAAATAATAATAATAATAATTTCCCTAGTGCATTTTTAAATTTTTCCTCAGAATTGTGTAATATAAACTTACAATTCTGATTTCTCGGGATTGTGAGATATAAGCTCACAGTTGCAAGTTACTGTATAAAGTCAGAATTGTGAGAAATAATCTCGCAATTGCAAGAAAAAGTCAGAATTGTAAGAAAAAGTTTATATCTTGCAGTTCTGACTTTTTTCCTTGCAATTGCTTGTTTATATCTTGCAATTCAGAGAAAAAAAGTCTCAATTATCTTTGTACTTTTTTATTTAGTGGTGTAAACTGACTTCCATTTGTTATTTGTATTTTATCACGCGGCCAAGGGGGCCTGAGACCACCTCTTACATTTGGTAAAAACACTAATGCTTGGTTTCAAGTGACTTATTTCTTTATTTTACTGCATCTCTAGCAGGGTAAGCTTGTTTTGAACAGGTGTTCTGTAGACGATCTGACCTCTCTTTCAATCTGAAAATTGATGTGCGCCGCTGTTCACACAAGATTAGAGCCAGTGTCATTCTTGTGTCTTGCAAATGTTGTTGGTACTTAACCATGACATATAAAATTGTGTGCTCAGGGAGCACCTGCATGATTATCATATATCAAGGGTGCTACAAAGGACTCCTGACACAGATATGAACCAAAATGACAAATAAAGATGGCCTCCATCTTCTTGTCATGGATCAAACGCCTCCATTCTGCAACATACACCCACTGGTGTTCAGATCACAGCACCTGCGGCTAGAACACCACCTACATGGAGAACGTGGGGAGCAGTGCAACCTCGGGCAAAGTAACCTCTGTTACGTGCCATTTATTGGTGAGAAAGTGCTTTCTGGTTTCTGATGTGGGATAGACTGATTCTATCAGCATTAAATATTCTTTTTGGAGCTGTTTGATGTGTTGGGACTGATTAGAGAGGGGTTAAGGTGTTTTAAATCTGAGGAATACAGAATCATAGTCTTGAATTTGTTACACACAGACCTGACAGAGAGAGGTCATGCTTTAATTTTACCATGATTAGGAGATGGTTGCACATTTAGATGTGATCATTTACACTATGCATGTGCTATGCTTTATTTGTTTATTTGTTTGCATGTTTACTTGATCAGGCACAGCACACAAGGTTTTTAAAACGTTTCTTACTGTCACGCAGTTTTTACACTCTTAATATAATACTCTTAAAAATAAAAGCCAATTTAATTTAATATATGAACTTTATAAAAATATTCTATAATCATTTTACTTTAAACAGGTTTAGCTTTAGGATGCAGACATTTCAAGCAATGTCAATGTTCGCATTGTCAAATTTAGACATTTGTGACCCTGGACCACAAAACCAGTCATAAGGTTAAAATTTAGATTTATACATCATCTGAAAGCTGAATAAATAGCTTTCCATTGATGTATGGTTTGTTAGGATAGGACAATATTTGGCCGAGATACAACTATTTGAAATTCTGGAATCTGAGGGTGCAAAAAAATTTAAATATTGAGAAAATCGCCTTTAAAATTGTCCAAATTAAGTTCTTAGCAATGCATATTACTAATCAAAAATTAAGTTTTAATATATTTACAGTAGGAAACTTACAAAATATCTTCATGGAACATGATCTTTACTTAATATCCTAATGATTTTTGGCATAAAAGAAAAATCAATAATTTGGACCCATACAATGTATTTTTGGCTATTGCTACAAATATACTCCAGCGACTTGAGACTGCTTTTGTGATCCAGGGTCACATTTTATCTTTTACAATATGAATGATGAATTTTTGTCGAAAATACTTTCTGGCTTTGGATGCATGACCTTTTACATCAACAATGAAAGAATGAAAGCGTCTAGTTGCATTTTCCCCTTTAAAAAATGTATTAAATATATTATATGATGATGTATTTTATAATAATAATAATAATAATGTATTGTTATTATTATTATTATTATTATTATACCATAACTATGTTATTATTTGAATCTAGAATGTTTTAAATCATATTTCACCTGTAAAAAGTTATGAAGCAAAACACAAAATCCTTATATATGCTTATATAAATGCTTTTGTTCACCTTTAACTTCTTAAAGTTGAAAAAAGTTTATACTTTTGCATCAGGCATTTTTTTATTTATTTATTTATTTTTTTACCTGTAAGAATGCATTTTTTAGAATTTTTCAGACCTGAACAGACCTGCAGGCCTGCGATCCATTTATTTATTTATTTATTTATTTTTTGGTTGTGAGCAACTGGTTTGGAGATATTTTCTCAGTGTCAGCCCTCTGGTGCATTTGTACAAGAAGCGCTGGGGTTATAGTTTGATGCTCTGACAATATCCTGCACTTTGTATGTGTGTGTGTTTGTCCGAGGGGTGTGTTTCTGGGTGAAAGCCATATTTGTTTACCGCTGTGTGCGGCCCGCTGAACAGCCCGGTCCTGTTTCTCCCCTCTCACCGGGGAAACCTGGCTGTTGCTGCTAGCAACAGATAAAAAGTGCTGTTAACCTCAGCAGGGTTTCAACACATCAGTCACACGGGGAGATAAAGGTAGAAGCTTCGAGGCCTCTCACACACACACACACACACAAAGAGGCTTTCGGTCCCTTCATGGGAGCCAAGATGAAACACACACTTGAACAGTCCAGTAGCTAAACATAAAGACAGTTCTGTGACTCGATGGAAACGAAAATATTTTTCACAGACCGCACAACATAGCGTTAAAGCAGCGGCAGAGGCTTTTCTCTTTGAATAGTGATGAATGGTAACTTAATTTTCACCTTGGATTGCTTTTCTTTTCCACTGGAGATGGAGCCTCTTTTCTGTCTCGCACACGTTGCGGTCGGCTTAAAGCGAGAGAATGGAAAGCAAATATGAGCGTAGTTCAGATGTTGGGAATTAACTGCTAATTGCTTTTCCTGTTTAAGCTTTTTGCTCTTAATGCTGTTTAGTCTTTAATTATTCATGGCTGTGAGGTCCGGCATGCTTTCTGAATTAAGCTCTACAAATGAAAATATGCCTGCAATGATTGTCCCAAGGCCTGACTTATTATGCAGCTCGCAGATGTAAGTTAATACATATTCAAAAGCTTGTTTCTTCAGCCTGTTTCAAAACAACTTAGGCTTTCCATTATGACAATATGAATTAAGATATTATTTAGAGGGAATGTCGAAAATGCCTTTTTAGGTTTTTTAATTTTTTTAATTAAAACCCACTCTGTCTTCAAGTCTCAGCAGACTTCATAAGAAATATGACCCTCTTCACCTTTCTTTCATTCTATTAATATTGTCTGTTGTCTTTCATTCTTTAATTTTTCATGGTGCCTGCCAAGGCAAGCATGACTATTATTATTATAGCTTGTGTTATAGTGATTTTTTCAAACTCCTACATTTACAGTATATTTTGGCAGCTGCTTTTATTCAAAGTGACTTCAAGTGCATTCAAGGTTTGCATTTATCTGTCTGTGTTTTCCTTGGGGATCGAACCTATGAACTTGGTGTTGCTTGCACAGTGCTCTACCAGTTCAGATTTCTGGCAGATAATAAAATGGGTGTAAAAGCATATTGTCCTTACATTAGAGGAGGAATCTGAACCATATAGAGGTCAAAGTATGTTTTCAACCCTTTCATGGCCCAGTCACTCCCACCTATGGCGCTTTTCCACTGCATGGTACGGCACGGTACGGGAAGTGGAACCGCAACCCGTGCCGAGCCGACCCGCGAGCCGTGCCGTGCCGAGCCGAGTCGTACCACGCAGTGGAAAAGCGCCACTAGACTCTCAACTAACCCAGGGACCCTCCAATAAAAAGAGCTAGATGTATTGGATTATTGGTGGTTAAAAATGTCTAAAAATCAAAATAAATACATAAATGCTCAAGAAACATTTCTTATGATTGAGTTGTTCCACTTTATATTTTTGTGGAATCTGTCATACATTCTTATCATTTTTAAAATAGCCTTCAAAAGATGCATTGCTATCATGCTCTGAGTTTCATAGTTAGTAATTATGTCTTCTGACTGTCATTTTCTAATTTAAAATGGCCTGTCATTTATGTTTTCAGTCATCTTTTCCTTTCTGCTTTGTATCAGTAGCATAATTGGCCACTTTAACAATATTCATTAAACCAAAGCAGTGTAAATGTTTTTTTTTTTTTTTATTGTCTACAAATTGTTCGTCAGTACACGCTGCCCTCTCACATTCCAGCAATAGCGACGGCTCTTGTGTCTTTGTAGCTCTGCGCAAATAGTGACAAATGTAAATTGCTGTGCTATGTTATATGTGCTATTGCTCAATCAGGTCTTAATTACATGTTGCCTTTGCCTCAAAAAGCATTTAACAGAGACTTGAATGCCTTAATGAGGAGCGTAATGAACACTCAGGATGTTTGGTTGTTCGCCTGCATAGCACCGGCATTTTTATAGACTGTTATAAAATACCATTTGCATCAGCAAATTACAATGGCTCGATATCATTATCCAAAGACGACCTGATCATAAATTAAACCTCCAATTACAAACATCTATCTGTTGGGAGAGAAAATGAGCGGTGTGGTTTTTATTCATTCTGAGAGAGAGATGAGGGATGCCAAGCACCTTTGTAGATTATTCTCAGTGGAGGCATTTATTCACTTTATTGTTTGGCTGCTCCTGACTGAAATGGGAAGCTACATTAAAAGCTCATTAAGGTCTGCGCGGCGCAGCGAGACCGAGGGATTCTCCGCTTGTCCACTCTGCTCCAGTGCTGGACTTCCTTTTTTGCAAAAGAGATGATTTTGGTAGATTATGGAAAGCGGTTATCTACCAAATAGATTACCATAGTTATCAGGAAAGCCACAGAATATAAAATATTTTTGATGTTCTCTTGTATAGGGAAGTATAGGGTACTGTGTGCTAACAATTGATTAAAACCGTGATACAAACCGAACCGTGAGTAAGTTGAACCGTTGCACCCCTAATATGTATGTATATTGGGGATGTGCAGCATCTCTATAACTGAGGCTGATGCGATACGCATCTCGATGCATAGCCAACGGTACATTAAAGATACATATGAAGCAGCTACCGATGTGATACGATTCACCCCGATTACGATGCAGTTCGATCCGGATTCGATTCAACACAATGTGATTCAATGCAATACGATGCAATGGGGAAAAAAATGTGATGCTATGTAATTCAATATGGTACAGACAGTTTGTTTTTATTATATATAAAATCTATAAAATATATATATAAATAATTTTTTACTGATGCAAATACGTTAGTAACGATGCATTGCGATACAAATACCAACTTATCCAATGCACACTTCTTTTTTTTTTTTTTTTTTGATGCATCGCACCATTACCTTTTTTGCCAATGCACCAATGCGTATTATTATTATCATTTATAATTAAATTATTATTATAATTTATAATTATTTTAATGAAATATGAAAGGATTAACTATAAAATTGTATTATTTGTTTTTAAATCTCTACATGGTTTAGCTCCGTCTTATATTGCTGATCTAATCCAGGAACAAAGGCCAACGAGATCCCTACAATCCCAATCACAGAAACTTCTTGTTGTTCCTCGGTCTAAGATGAAATATAGAGGGGATCGCGCGTTTGCGGTCACCGCCCCTAAATTATGGAACAGCCTGCCGCTATATGTTAGGGACGTACCGACACTCGGACAGTTTAAGAGCAATTTAAAAACATACTTTTTTATGATAGCGTTCGATCAAAGATAAGTGCGAAGGTTGCTAGTGCCATATATGCCTTTTCTGATCTTACTTAAGATGTATCTTGATTATTTTTGAAGGTCTTTGTTATACTATTCATTTAGATATATGGATATGATCCCTCTTAAATGTTGTCTCCTGCTCATTGTGTTCTGTTTGTACAGCACTATGGTCAACGTTGTTGTTTTATTCAGTGCTTTAGAAATACATTTGAATTTGAATTATTTTAGTGGTGTTTATGACTTTTAATCTAGATAATGTATTTATTTATTCATTATTTTAATTATTATATTATTTTTATTTTTATCATTAAAAATAATTAATTTATTTAAGATGCCAGATCTGCATAAATGTTTTCACATAAAATTGATAGC
>NW_015646445.1:1360723-1362917 GCF_001515625.1 Sinocyclocheilus rhinocerous | reverse complement strand
TATAAAAAATTTTTTTACATAATTCGATCATATTTTCTTTAACTTAGCCTTTGACATAACACAGCTTACATTTAATATGAGGCGAGTTGTGTGCAAGCTGGGCCAATTTATTTGAGAGAAATATTTCTGTGGCACTCTGTTATTGACAGTTTCTTATTCCAGTTGATAGCAGATGTCCTTGAATTTTATTTAGTCGTGTTAGCTTTACTTTTTCCTCCAGGAAGACTGATGTGGCCCAGCTTACCCCGCTCTCCTCACAGGTTTGTGTGCTGCTTTGTAAAGCATGCAGTTGTGCAGATTCATTGATATGAAATGGGTGGAGAGTTGAATTGGAAGTGAAGTAGAACTGCCTCTCAGCAGTCCTTTTCATTTTCACACCTCTTCTCAACACCCATCCTCCTTTTCGCTCTTTTCCCCTCGCTCGCTCCTCCTCTTCCTCCCCGTCCCGCTGTGTGCAGTCCCTCCGCGGAGCTCCCCTGCACTGCGGTGTGATTACACAGGAAAGGGAGCTCTATAAATCATGTGGATTTATAGCACTATAGTTAATAACGCAGCTGTGGGCGTATAACGCGCCTCTCTCAGGTGTCTTAAACGCCCGGCGCCCGAAACACGTCAGCTCTCTGACCACCCCACAGGGAATCACAGCACATTAAACCTGGCTCATTATCAGAGCAGAACCGCCATTTAACATTGAACTCCCTTATCATTTTAACATTGACTCAACCTCATCCATTAGTTGGATATGGGCTGCAAAGACCGTGTTTTAATACTAAACCCTCTGGCTTTTTTGTTCTGGGTTAAAGTATCCAAAATGCGTCAGTATGCCTGTTTGTTGTATGTTTAAATTCATACTGATGCGTTCTTAGTGCTCATGTGTGATTGCTAAGGTACTGCAGTAATCTAAACTTACATTTATTTGCATATGGATAGATGTATTGTTCTAATTATTTATATTTGTTAATTTTGAAAATGTGTGCAGAATGTGTGGGTCCTCGGTACACTTCCAGATTACTTTATGTAATCATATAAATAATCTAACTTTTATTTTATTTTATTATTTTATTTTATTTTATTTTATTTTATAGCCATTATGGGAGACCTTCAAGTAGTTTGGACAATTACGTTCATGCATTTAGCACATTAGTCAAAAGTGACTTACAAAAGAGAAACAGAGCAATTTCAAAAGGTCAAAAAGGTAGAGAACCACTGTCTTAGAGGCCATGATTTCTGAGGGTGGCATCTTTTTACTTGGGCCAATACGTAAACACCTTAGCAACCACATAGCAATGAACTAACAAATGCTGGGAACATCTTATTAACCTCATATCAACGTTCTGGCAACCTCATAACGGTGAGTTTTGGATGGGTGAGCACCACTGAATTTGTAAAAATCTGTTGTTGTTTTTTATACATATGAAACATTTGTATGCAATAAGCTGCAAAGATGCACATATTTTATTCTGTGTTCTTGTGCGGCATCTCTGTTCTTTTCTTATGATCTCAGGCTGTGTTTGGCACGCTAGTTCTTGACACAATCTCAGAGGAAATACCTGTGCTGCTGTCTGGGTTGTGTTTCAGCCTGAGACCCATTGCCAAATCTCAGCATGAGGGGTGGAACAAAAGCTTTCTCTGAATAAAAATGCTTCAGGCATTGAACAGACCTCCTCTACTGTGAGACAAAAGACCCGCAGGCCTTACAGAACCCTGAGAGCCTCCCTGCCACCCAAACAAAGGCAGAAATTAAGCAGCGCTCGTAGCGATACGGCTCTTACACACAAGCTCAAATGTTTCTTTTATAGCTCTAGTTGGTTTCAACATGGCGTCTCTCCTAAAGGAGAGAAGAGAGCTCTGCCTATTGCCTTTTGTCAGGGCTACAGGGAGGGAAGTTGAATTTCATCATCCTTTTTTTTTTCTTCTCCATTTCCTCCCTACCTGAGATTTTTACACCTCCTATAACACTTTCTGTGTTAGTTTTATTAAGAGCTCTGAAGATTTAGTTTTGTAGCCTTCTGGTGGTGTAATGATGTTTTTTATATAGTCTTGTTGATAACCTCTCAACTTTAGTTTATAGTCTTTTTTATAGGATTATAGTCTTGTCTTGAGTCTTATATATACATTTGGACAGTTGAACAGTCTAAATAATGTGCAATTTGTACTTCGTAAGTAACTTCACTTTTTTTAAAGCAGCGATTGT
>NW_015646445.1:1339078-1351963 GCF_001515625.1 Sinocyclocheilus rhinocerous | reverse complement strand
TAATTTCATTTAGGTGTTTTAACTAAAATATGCACTTCCCATTTCCTCCCCTTTCATAACCAGAAGTTTTTATTTTATTTTATTTTATTTTATTTTTTGTTTTGTTTTGTTTTAAATGATTTCATTTTGGTGCTTTTTTATTTTATTTTATTTTATTTTGTTTTATTTAATTTAATTTCATTTAGGTGTTTTAACTAAAATATGCACTTCCCATTTTTATTTTATTTTATTTTATTTTATTTTATTTTATTTTATTTTATTTTATTTTATTTTATTTTATTTTATTTTATTTTATTTTATTTTATTTTATTTTATTTTATTTTATTTTATTTTATTTTATTTTATTTTATTTTATTTTATTTTATTTTATTTTATTTTATTTTATTTTATTTTATTTTATTTTATTTTATTTTATTTTATTTTATTTTATTTTATTTTATTTTATTTTATAGCCATTATGGGAGACCTTCAAGTAGTTTGGACAATTACGTTCATGCATTTAGCACATTAGTCAAAAGTGACTTACAAAAGAGAAACAGAGCAATTTCAAAAGGTCAAAAAGGTAGAGAACCACTGTCTTAGAGGCCATGATTTCTGAGGGTGGCATCTTTTTACTTGGGCCAATACGTAAACACCTTAGCAACCACATAGCAATGAACTAACAAATGCTGGGAACATCTTATTAACCTCATATCAACGTTCTGGCAACCTCATAACGGTGAGTTTTGGATGGGTGAGCACCACTGAATTTGTAAAAATCTGTTGTTGTTTTTTATACATATGAAACATTTGTATGCAATAAGCTGCAAAGATGCACATATTTTATTCTGTGTTCTTGTGCGGCATCTCTGTTCTTTTCTTATGATCTCAGGCTGTGTTTGGCACGCTAGTTCTTGACACAATCTCAGAGGAAATACCTGTGCTGCTGTCTGGGTTGTGTTTCAGCCTGAGATTGATTGCCAAATCTCAGCATGAGGGGCGGAACAAAAGCTTTCTCTGAACAAAAATGCTTCAGGCATTGAACAGACCTCCTCTACTGTGAGACAAAAGACCCGCAGGCCTTACAGAACCCTGAGAGCCTCCCTGCCACCCAAACAAAGGCAGAAATTAAGCAGCGCTCGGAGCGATACGGCTCTTACACACAAACTAAAATGTTTCTTTTATAGCTCTAGTGGGTTTCAACATGGCGTCTCTCCTGAAGGCGAGAACAGAGCTCTGCCTCTTGCCTTTTGTCAGGGCTACAGGGAGGGACGTTGAATTTCATCATCCATTTTTTTTCTTCTCCCTTTCCTCGCTACCTGAGATTTTGACACCTCCTATAACACTTTCTGGGTTCGTTTTATTAAGAATTTTTTTAAAAGTTTTTTTCAGGAACATTCAAGTTCATGCGAGGATTATAGTCTTGTCTTGAGCCTTATATATTCGTGTGGTCAGTTGCACAATGTTTTACCTTCAAATAATAATATATTTTTACTTGGCAAGTAGCCTCAATTTCTTAAAGAGGTGATTGTCAACTGGTTGGTCACAACAGAAGGCCCACTGCTAAATGTGAAAAATAAAATGCAATCGTATAATCATGAATATTTAGCATAGCAAAATATTCCATATACATTTATTTATTTTTTTATTTTTTTTTGGCATAATTTTGATAACAAATTATTTATTTTTACATTTAAAGAAATGTTGTTTGAACTTTCTATTCATCAAAGATTGCTCAACAAAATGCATTATGGTTTACACAAAAATATGAAGCAGCACAACTATTTTATTATTGATAATAAGAAATGTCTTAAATGACCAAACCAGCACATGATAATGACTTCTGAAGGATCATGTGACACTGAAGACTGGAGTAACGATGCTGAAAATTCTAAAATATAAAACAGTTGTTTTAAATAGCAATAATATTTCACAATATTACTGTTTTTACTGTATTTTTGACTAAATAAATACAACCTTGGTGATACTAAGAGACTACTCATAAAAACATGAAAAAAAATCTTACTTTCAAATGTTAGTGTATAATAAAGAATAAATAGTTGCACTCAAGCTTTTGAAAGGTCATGAAAGTCTTAAATCTGTAAACCATGTGTTCTCGTATGTCCTCCTATGTGTTTTGAATGTCAGTTGCTTCCTCCTCACAACCTTAGTTTCACTATGTGTCATGCGTGAGCTGTAAGATCACACTCTCCCCACTCAGGCGTTAAAGGTAGTCACCAGTACATTTATGCACTGGCTGCTCAAACTGAGCTCGAGCGTGACATGGAAAAAGACAGAAAGAGAAAGCGAGAGGAAGGACAGAGAAAGAAAAGATTAAATACAAGCAGAAGTTTTTGTGGTTTTAACACTAGCACCTCACCTCCTCTGCGGCTTTGCTTCAGGCTAACAGTTGCACCCCAGCAGGTACAACCCAGATTTCCTGTAGCAAAACGAGCATCTTTATCTGCTCTTTAGGCGTCTGTGCACAAACCCGTGTAACACCTCCAATGCTCATACTAACCCTCCACTGTCATCTCCACCCCTGCTCCGCAGGAGGACTGGCGTGTCCCAGACCGCTCTCTGTATACGTGCCTTCTTCCATGCCCGATAGATCTCTTAGATTGCGGAGGCGTTTGAGTGTTTACGGAAAAGGAGGTTATCATGTCCTCATTGCAGAAATTGAATAGTTACACAGGCTTGTCCCTGAAGCAGACCAGTTATAGACACTTATTAAAGTTATGTCATTTGTTTTGAGCTGATTGTATGCTGATAACGCAATAGGTAGTAGTGATATTTCATGTAAACTTATTGTTAGCTTGTGTGTGTTTGTGTAGACTGTATCATTAGTGAATTTCAGAATGTCATAGTATTTGGTTTGTGGCCTTTTTTGTTTGAATGACAGTAGTTGGTGGACCTGACAGTCATGTGCTTAAGTATTTTTAGAATCTTGTGTGTGTGTGTGTGTGTGTACATTTTACTCTGGTAAAAGGCTTCCATAGGCCCCACTCCACTTATATAATTAAAGGGGTGGTTGATTGCGATTTCACTTTTTTAACGTTAGTTAGTCTGTAATGTTGCTGTTTGAGCATAAAAAAGATTTGCAAAGTTACAAAGTTCAAAGTCCACTTCAAAAGGAGATATTTTATTTAACAGAAACAACAACAACTCGTTTGGACTACAACGCATATTTTCGATATCACAAATATCGACGAATGGGACGAGACCTGGTTGAGCTGCACTAGAGAAGGCAACGAGTGTTATCACTATGTCGGAGACACGCTAGCTTTCCCAAGGCAGACGAACTTAGAGTGGTTACAATCATCCGGGTTTAAATCGCGCTCAAATTGGTTTGATTTTGACGCAATATTTACACTGAAGCTCGCAGACGGCTATGGTAAGGGGCATGACATTTCCCGACCAGGCACCGAGTGGTGCCAATCACAACACACACTGGCCCAGCTAACCAATCACAGCACATTTAGTATTTCAGAAGGCGGGCTTTCATTTGATACAGGAACTATTCAAGCCGTTCATGCCAGACTGGGGAGAGAGGTGTTGTAATAATGTAAAAAAAAATGTTTTTTTTCGAACAAACTAGTATGAGAGCCTGTTCTAGTACACCTCCAAAACAAAATCAAAACTTTGTAAAAGAGCATAATAGAACCCCTTTAATACTGTTCCCCGCGTCCCCCTGCTCTGCACACTCTCTCTCTCTCTCTCTCTCTCTCTCTCATTCAGCTCAGCTCCAACAATGAACTGTTCCAATTATACACTTATTTTCACATAGCTATGAGAAGCGTTAAACATGGACGTGTGTGCAGTTGCCGTACTGTATTAAAGCTTTACTCAGGATAAATAAAAGCTAACATAAGCAGTAGCATTTACAAATAACAGCATATCTAAAAGTATGAGACAACAACAAACAAAAAACTTAGGCCTACCATTAAAAGCCGTGCTTGCACAGGTTCTGCACGATCCTCTTCAATAATATCCTCTGCTTCTCAATCGGGCTCAAACGGATAAACGCTATATATATATATACACTAATATAGTTGATTGAACTAGCTGTCTAGCTGAGTGCTAAAGTCACCATGAATTCAGAATTAACAATTCAAATTTTTTATTTAATTATGCAGGTTTTTCCTTGTTCGAGAAGCCGTTTCACTTGGACATATGTGTCACAATAGGGAAACACTGACGCAACTTCCGCTTCATACTGACTTTAAATGCATTAGGATAAAAAAAAAAAATTATAATTATTAATTCTAATATCTATTTTGGCATTTGCCTGATTTATCAGTTTAACAGAATGTACACACCAGTGTGTCCACATGTTTTTTTTGCAGCTCAGTTACCAGACTAACTGCCCCCTGTTGTGTTATTAATACAATCTGAGGTTCCTCTCTGTGCGGAAGTGCTCCGATCATAATGAAGCCCGCTATGCAGCAGGACTCCTATAGCTAAAGCTGCTCCTCTCAGAGGGAGGGCCCTCAATATAGAGGTTAAACCTGGCCTAAGCACCTCTTACCTGGCTTTTCAAAACGCATTCCGGATTGACTATTCTGGAGAGATCACCTCATCAAAGAGTGCCGCAAATGCAACCTGACCAATTTGGAAATTGATAGTCCGTACATAACAGAGTTATGGGTCTCCGATTACTACTGGCCCAGTGTCACAGAATACCCCGGGAGGGCCAATCAGGTGTTTCGCCATTCTCTCAGAGTCAGTAGCAGAGCATCCTGGCTTAGCTCGCATTCATTACAGAAGCCAGATGGGCTGAGAATTAGATTCCAACTCCCCCTACAGAGAGAGATAGGTAGGAGGAGATGGGAGAGGAAAAATAATGGTTTTTGTTTTCATTTACATTGCAAGTTATTACATTTTAATGTAACACCTCTGGGACCTGGGAGCATTAAATGGCTGTTGTTGAGTAATGGAGTCTAACTGCCAGTGAATGCGGAGGGAGAAATGAAATTAGCGAAGAGATAGGAAGGAGGAGATGGGAGAGGTTGGGGAGGGAGAGGAAAAATAATGGTTTTTGTTTTCATTTACATTGCAAGTTATTACATTTTAATGTAACACCTCTGGGACCTGGGAGCATTAAATGGCTGTTGTTGAGTAATGGAGTCTAACTGCCAGTGAATGCGGAGGGAGAAATGAAATTAGCGAGCACAGCAATTTGGCAGAGTGATTATGGGCTCCGCCGAGGCACTTCCTGGTGATTTAAGAATGCTAACATTTAAGCACGTCAGATCTCATTATTCTTCAAGGTTAAATCAAGCTCGTTCCAAAGGGATGCAGAAGCGAGATGGGAAATAACTGGGTTTTTTTTTTCTCTTTTACTGCATTTTTGTGCCCTTTCCACACTGGAGGGTGTAGTTTCTGTGCTACTTGCATCAAAAATAATGTTTTCAGACAGTTTTTGAACACCGCCATTGGTTGAACAAACCGATATAGCCCTGCCCAAAACACACACTATTGGCTGGCTCAGATGAAAGAGCTGCATTTATTTAAAGCTGAAGTGTATTGTTTCTGTGCCACTAGTGTCAATGAACAGAAATGAGAAAATAATGATTGTTTTTAAAGGGGACATATGACATTGCTAAAAATAACTTTATTTGGTGTATTTGGTGTAATGCAGTGTGTTTACGCAGTTTAAGGTTCACAAAACACATTTTCGACATACCATACATTATTGTTGCTTGTCTCTGCCCTGCCTTTCTGAAACGAGTTGATTTTTGCAAAGCTCATCGTTCTGAAAAGCGCAGTGTGCTCTGATTGGCCAGCTATCCAGTGTGTTGTGATTGGCTGAATACCTCAAGCGTGTGACGGAAATGTTACACCCCTTACCATATTTGGAAACACAGCGTCTCCACGACAACAATACTACAGCAAGAATAAAAGTTACACCTTCTTTCTTTGCATTTACATTTGGGCGGTGTTATGCAAATCTTCCAACACAGTGACGTAGATTTTGTGGGGGCATGTTTGAATGTGGCGTGAATGAGTCTTAACTTTTAGAAAGAATATCTCTTTGGGTTTGAGTCTTTAATCTTTGCGACTTTATGGGTCTCATATATGCACGAACAGCTTGTAACTCTCCAAAGACAAAGGAAAACATGAAATTGCTTCAAATTACCCCTTTAAATAGTTTTGAACACTTGGTTGAACAAATAGATAGCCCCGCCGCAAATGCACACTATTGGCTGGTGTGGATGAAAGAATATGATTTTTGAAGAAAATCATATATTACCAACATTGAACAGAATTGAGAAAATAATGATTGTTTTCAAACCATTCACCATTGATTAAACAAACAAATTCCATACACATCATTGGCTGGTATGGATCTACGGATTGGCTGGTGCTTTAATTTTGTTGAAAATTTTTTTGTTTTGTCTAATTTTATTATCTTAACTCTATTGGTTTTGCATGGGAATAATGGTCCTTACCATATTCAGTAAAGATCTGTGTTCGGGTTGTATGGTTTCTGTAATCTATCGTGATCTATCAGACTGCAAGTACAGCAAAGCTGTTTTCTTTTTTAGTAAGGTAAGGTGCAATTTTCTTCAGTGCAGTTGCTAGCGCAGCATCTTTTGTCCTCTGTATATTCTCTACTATACACATCTGCCTTTATCTGATTGTGCACCACAACAATTCTTTACTCTTCCTCAAGCCAAACAGAAAGTGAAAGGCCATAACAAAACAGAAGCGTGTTTTCCATTATAGTGCGTCAAATCCTTTTAAAGGTGTTTACCCACTAGGCGTTTTGTCACCCTGTTACCAAGGGGCTCAGCTGGAAGAGCGAGTCGTCGTGGGGATAATAAAGGAGTTTAGAGCGGCGAGAATGCAAATGCACTTACTGTAACTCACTTTGATCAATTCCCAGTGCCGCTCCGCCAACCAGACAGATGGTCTCTGCTTTTATCTCCATCCATTCAAGGCTGCAGAAATCAAAACAGAGCATTTGTTTCCAGAGCAGAGAGAATGTTTCTATTGTTTTCTCTAGGGAGAGTGAGGTCGAGAATTGTACGAGAATGAGACGTTTTTTTTGTTTTTCCTCTCCCTCAAAGTGTTTTGCTCCTTGCACTGTAAATAAAATTGCCGTTAGACAAATGTTGGCATTGTAGCATGATGAATCCCTGTAACTGCCACAAATGACAGTCTGCACTTGTTAAAGCTGAGGTGTGTAATGTCTTTTTGGTGTTAAAATACTTTAATGTGCTTAATATGCAGAAAAATTGCTCTTTTGAGTTTCTCGCCTCCCTTAAGGAGGTCTATAATAGCGTCCTGGAGAATGCTGTTAGCATTCCTATTCGTCTTTACAGCAATTGCTAGGCTAGCACAGGTTAGCATATTTTCAATCGGTTCAGGACTGCATCCAAAACTGCATACTTCCTTACTATATAGCAGGCAAAAAACAGTATGCAAAAATATTGGTATTTCCAAATTAACCGTTTTTTTTTTGTTTTTGTTTTTTTTAAAGAGTAGGCAAAAAAAAACCTGAATGATTTACAACTTCCAGTGAGATTCTTAAGTGCACATATGATGGGACACTTTACTACCTATGAATGACTGTGAAGCGACATAACAGATGCAGATTGGTCACATGATAGTTACAACATGACACATGTAGTACGTCTGGATTGCATTCATACCATATAAAACATACTTTTTTTGATGGTTGCAAAGTAATTAATTATCAAAGAAAAGAAGAAGAAAAAGTGAATCCGAGAGTAACCAATTCTGGACGCTGCCCAGGTTTCAGAAAAGTGACATCCTGACATAGTGACAAAGCTAACTAGCGACTATCCTGAGATGTAATGTCACCGATTTTTAAGAGTCCTTTAAAAACACACACAAAGTTATTTCACCATAATACATCTGCCAGCAGGGGGCCGTGCAAACATCCCAAGTCCGTCAAAGCTAATAGGTTTGGTCGAACTATCTGTCTGACAAGTGATAGAATGGCAGAGTTTTCCCCGAAACCTGTTTGAAAACAGTCATTATTTTTGTAGTTCCATTTGGACCTACTACACATTTCACCTCAAAGTTCAACAGCATCAAAAGAATTCACTTCTCACTATATAATAGATCACACATAATAGCTCTCAAAACATTTCAAGTGTGTTTTACAAATACACTTTTATTTAGTCTTTTGTGGTATAGGCAGACATCACAAAATGTGATAGCTCCAAAACATGCCATCTTGATTCTAGACTGTCACACCATGGGCGTTTCTGACTATACGTCAGATGTGTTGATAAAAACACATTGAACTGTTGTGAAGATTGCTATGCAATAGGGCTGTGCGATTAATCGAAATCGAATCGAAATCGCGATTTGAGACGTTGCGATTTCCTAATCACAAAGCCTGCGATGTGGACGCGATATTACTCTGTTCCAGAGCATATGCATGACTGCCAGCCTTGAGTTGCAATCTTACTTGCCCTTGGCAAGAGTGAGCGCACCTCCGTTCTCCCCAATCAGCACTGCTCTAGCCAACTGCGTAAACACCCACCATTTAAAAAAAAAAACAATAGAACCCCTCCCAAAACACAATAAAAAATGTAATGGATTTCAGGGTTATAATGGGAATTGTATTGGTTTTTGTAATGGTTTAATGGAAACTATAAGAATTTCTGTGATAGTTTCTATTGTTTTTTTCAGCAGGGTAATGATACCTATACTGTGCTGCACATTATTGACAATATTGAGCTGAAGCTTGACTTTGCAAATTTAAAATCGCAAATCAAATCGCAATCGCAATATCTGTCAAAAAAATCGCAATTTGATATTTTCCCCCAAATCGCACAGCCCTACTATGCAAGCAAAACTACTGACACCCAACCATTTGGTGACATTGAAATGCCAAAGGTGTCAGGACAGTCCAGCAAACTTGTTGATAAAGACACTAACCTCTGAAAACCTCAAAAAAACTAACCTTGGCATTTTTCAAAATGCATTGAAGTCTGCATTATCATTATTAGTTTTTTTATTTAAATTTTTTTTTTTTTACATGATTAACATCTGCATTTTTTTACATTATTACGTCTGAATAATTTTTTTAGGTAAAGTTGACATGAAATATATGTTCACCCTGTTTATTTTCTAAATGCATGGTATTGATTTTATTTTGAACAGGGTTATTGTACTTAAAATAAACTGTAATTTCAGCAACATTTGTCATTTTCATTTATTTTAATTTGGTGTAAAAATAACTAAATAAAAATAAAATAACTAAAATTAAAATTGAAATAAAAAACTATAGGCATATAAAAAAAAACGTATAAAAAAACAAAACACACAACAAAATTACTAAAACTTTAAAATGTAAATGGATAATATAAAAATAAAAACTAATGAGAAACATTACTAAAAGCTATGATAGTGTCTCACTGATCCTAAAATAACACTGATTGTGAATGATTCATGTATATGATTCATCCGTGTTTTGACCTTGTAATCTTTAATCGAACTGTTATAACTCGATCTTCCGGTGAAATGACAGACTTCTCCAATCATTTCATCCACATAAACCCTGCCAATGGGCTACTCTTTCAATGGACTATGAGTTTGCGTTCATATCTACTTTTTTCACTACAGTGATCTGTTTCACTCAAATGTATGTCATGATAAGAAATAATCTTTCAGCAAGATTTTAATGTGCTTTAGAGCTCCAGAAGCATAGTGCTCGTTCTCATTCATTGTTATTGCTTGGATGAATGACCGGCCCAAAATGTTTTATTTCTCTTCACAAAACTCGTACAGGTTTGGATTGACATGAGATTGTATAATATGTGTGTATATATGTATATGTGTATGTATATATTTATCAGTCTCGCGATTAAACAAAAAAATGTACTAGCCAATAGAGATTCAATTGCCAAGGTGTTCGTAGAGGGCTGTAATAATTTTATTTTTGGGGTGAACGGTTACTTTAATGCTTTGGTTTATACATACAGTTCGATCTTCAGTGTTAACCAATGAAATGTGATGCTCAGCTGATTATTTTGAGTCACTTGTAAGATGCTTGTTGTGGTTGCACTTGTTGTTGCTCCTCATTAGATCTTGTTTGTATTATTTTTCATCCTTTGAAAGGCCCTGACGTTCTTACAGCACTGAGAATTCTCAAATTAAATTTGAAATGCTAGCTCACCCAAAACAAAAGCCCTGTGTCCCTTAAAGGTCTCACATCTGCTCTGGAGTACGTTGTGGCAAAGTCGATCCCTCTTCTGGCGCTAACACGCATTATCGAGGCCAGTGGGACTGCCGCATGGCTCGTCACGCTAAAGTGCCTATGACAGTACTGATGGAACTGCTCGGTCCCTGTGCGGTCAGTCAGGCTAATGCATCTGGAAGGAGGCTATAGGCATGACAGAGACAGACTGAGAACAAGAGCATGAAAAAATCCGCAGGACCAGAGGCCATGTCTCACTGCCGAGATGGCCAAGTACATTGCCGTATCCTTATAAAAAGAAAAGACATCGTGCTTTGCATTTGGTACACTGGAAATTTAGCTCACCCAAAAATGAAAATTCTATCATCATTTACTCACCCTCATGCTGTTTCAAACCTGTTTGGATTCCGTTTTTCTGTGGAATACAAACATTGAAAAGTTGGTCAGTGGTTTATTGTGCGCTTAGTGCGTACAGTGTTGTTTTAGACCCTTTAATTTGCTTCTTATGGACAAAAAACATTGAAACGTTTCCCTAAAATATGTTCTTCTATGTTAATACATGCTTGGAATAACAATTTGATGACCAATTTTTTTGGTCATGATGAACTGTGTCTTTAACATCTGTTTGTTTTCTAGCTTTGCATGCTTGCTTTAACTATTGAAAGAGTCAGAACGGTTGCTTACGGATGTCACTTTTTTTTTTTTTTTGAATGAAAGAACCGATATGCTTTTTTTATGCGCATAAATAGCTTCCCTTTTCACCATATAGTGAATCAATCTCACAATCACAGAGTAAATGCATGTGAGAGGGAGACTAAAAACGAAGCGATCAGAGAAGAACAAAACAGAAACTAGGGAGACTAAAAACGAAGCGATCAGAGAAGAACAAAACAGAAACGAAAAAAAAAAAAACAGTTTCCACTGTGGGTTTGCAGTATTGACAGCTGTGTGTAGTTTCTCGCCTCGTCTGAAACCAACCGCCCCCCTCTGAGTGAAAAACGTCCCACCACAAGATGAGCCGATAGGCACATACTCTTGTTCCCACACGCTGATAGCAGTTTGGCCTGATACTATCACACATGAGAGAGAGAGAGGGAGTGAAAAGACGAAACACCCCTCCTCCTCACTCTGAAGCGATGTTTAGAAGATGCTCTGAGACCGCTGTGCTCTTTAGGAAGTTTGGTGACTGAGTTTCAATTTCCATTCTGATGGGACCTGAAGTCCCGCATGCAAATGGCTATATTTATGCTATCTATACATTGCTAACTAAAAAATGGCTTGCATTTTTAAAATAGCATAGTAAAAGACTTGCAAGTTGTTGGTGGCAACGTTGTCAAGTTAAGACGGCTCTGAAAGAAAAATGTAGGGTTGCATGCATGTGAAAATAAAATGCCATCAGATTCAGTTCTGCAATAGATGGCTATAGATAACAATTACATAGATGTCTATAGATAACAATAATAACAGACTGAACACCAAAGTTTATGAAAGTATTAAGACATCTCTCGTTTGTTGTATGTCTTTCTCTAAACCTCATATTGCTGAAATACCGATAGAACAATGTAATGTTTTCCCAAAGTATGTTGATTAAATACTGATGTTTATGAATATGGATTCATAAAAAGCGTTTGAAATGTTTTATTATTATCATATATGTCAAATTTTGTTTTATATATAACTAAATGAGTTCATGGATGAATAATATTCCGTTACGAACCATTCGCCATGCAAGACCAAACATTCATGTAGACGTTGTTACAACCACAAAGAGGCCATACCGCACCTGCTGCGTGGGAGACAGGATAAGCTATTCCCTCTTAAACATACACACATACACATACTGTACACATCCAGGGCTCTGAGAGATGAGGCTATCAACACGTAGGCACTAACATATCCTGAAATAGCCCAATAGTATAGTCCCCGTGGGAGGAGATGTGGTACATTGCACAGATAGCATCGAGCTGTCCTGAAACCGATACATGCGTTTGAGCTGCACAAGGCTCCTCCAACCTGTTTTGTTTGTGTGTTTGTTTGCTTATTTGTTTGTCTGCTGATCCTGACTGATCATATTCAGGGACAACCTTGTGGCCAGGGTTTATTTTTATTTTTGGTCACTAACTGTGACGTGGGAATTCCAAGTGCAATACCATAGTAAAAACATGTTATTACTTGTATAGTTGTACAGTAAGTTGTGTATGTGACAAACTAAAAATATTAGTAGAAGTACCTTTTTATATACTAAAGTCTTGTACCATATTGAATATATTTATGGGTTCACAATTGCAAATCATGGTATTACTATGGTACTGCATAGGTCTGCACGATAAATCGAAATGGAATCGAGATCGCGATTCGACATGTGTCCTATTCTGTGTACTAAACTCCTGAAACATTGGTGTCTTTTTGAAACATTGGTGTCTCTTTGTATATGATATGACGATAGTTTTCTCAAAATAAGTAAAATGCTCATGAAGTGACTCGGAGCAGTTCTAGAGATTATGTTTATGTGTTCATGTACTCATACTGAGGCGGCAGAGGCTGAAAACACCGTGAGCTTCAGTAGGCATATGTGTAGTAAATGAAACCGCATGTCTGCGCCATTCATTTCCACGAGGGGCGGACTGGGAAAAAAAATTTAGGCCAGGAAATCTCACACTCATACACCCACAACAAATTCTGAAACATGTACAACCCTATTTTTTGTATGGACCTCACATAAAAAA
>NW_015646445.1:1333840-1337371 GCF_001515625.1 Sinocyclocheilus rhinocerous | reverse complement strand
AGGATTTATTTCAAACACTCGACTGACATTATGAAGTGAGTTTGGAGTAAAAATGTGTTATTAAATGTGGTATTTTCACATGCTTTCAGATGGAGCAGCATTATCTTCACAGAGCCGTAGTTCACTGAGAAGCTATGCAAACAGCTGTCATTATCGCAAACTATTTCTTCGATTTTTTTGCGTAACTTGTCAGTGAACTACGGCTATGTGTAGTAAATTCTGCTCCATCTGAAAGCACGTGATGATGATTTCCTGCTGATTACAGAACCGGCTTTACTAACAAAATGCGCATGACAATCGCATTCGATTAATCGTGCAGCCCTAGTACTGCATTCATAACTCCTTGCTAACATCAAGAAACCGTTAACTAAAATGATCAAATATGATCAAATAGCCACCCTGTTCCATGGTGCATATCACAGTATTACCATCTGATACCTTCACTGTCCCACAGTATTTCCATCCAATGCTAGGTACACATACATTTTTCTTCTACTTTCCGAGTATAATGCCTCTCAGAACTTTCCAAGCCACTGGAAATGGAACTAATATACAAGAGCCACTGTTAGTGTTATGGTATCAGAGAGTACGACTTCAGTCTTTTTCTAGAATCAGTCCATTTAAACCCACTTTATCCATGATCCTTGTGGTTAATGGAGCGAACATTTACCACAAGCGCCAATGAGGCGGCTCCTCACATTAAGACTTTGTCTGTCTAATGTGATCTCTTTGGTGATCTTAAACGAGCAATGAACATTTAATAGACTAGATGAAGCTGTTCACAATTGCCCCTCAATAGTCGGCTGGCAGAACAGAACTCCACATTTATAGAAATACACAAGTGCGCGTCATTTACGCTACAGTCTCAGTGGGTTTTTGGTTTCAGAGGTTGACAAACAAGTTTGAATGTACAGTGTATAAATGATACGTTGTTTATATATAACAAAAATAGTTTGGAAGCTGTGACGGGGGTGAGCGACGATATTTAGATGTTAGTGTAACTGGTCCTTTTCTATGGTTTTGTCTTTCAGGGATCATGACAGATCAACGGTTTAAAGTGAAATGTACAGAACGGGTTATTATATACTGTCTTATAAATGTGAAAAGGTAACTGTCGCCCAGTATTGGCCCATATGTATGCCGTACACAGATAGATTAATATCAAGGATTTGGATTTTAATGCATATATGTATGGATGAGGGACAGTGTATGTTTAAGTTGCTGTAACTGGTCACTATTTCTTACATGCACATAATCTTTCAATTATATCTGACCTGATTGGAATTTTAATGTGTGAGTTTGCCTAAAGTTTCACTGAAATGTATGATGTCATAGATAATATTGAGGTTGTAAATGACAAACTATATTGTTTATAAGATGGATCAGCCTGGCCCTATTTTAGCCCTGTTCAGGATTTTACAACCAAAACGACAAAAACAGATGCTAAGTATACAACAAATGATATTCCTGCATGTGTTATTTTAGATTTATTTAAATACTATTATAGTTAGAATTGTTTTTAATTAATATTTTTAATTGCTTCTGTTTATATATTTTTCAGCTTTCATTTTAATTTTAGGTTATTTTATGTGCTTTTGCCATTTTTAGTATTTTTTTTAATCTAAATAGTTTTATTTTTATAAATAGTTAACTTTTTTTTTTTCAGGTAGTTAAGTACTTCTTAATTTTTTACTTTTATGTGCTTTGCCATTTTTACATATCTTTATATTTCTAAATGGTTTTCATTTATTTTTTATTTTAGTACATTTTAAGTTATTTCAGGTAGTTGCTAAGTACTTCTTAATTTTAGGTTTTGTTTTGTTATGCACTTTTGCCATTTTTATTATTTTATTATTATTATTTGAGGTAGTTGCTTTCTGGCCTAATGTGCACATTTAGTACCGTCATGCTGCCAGTACATTAAATACAATGCTGCGTTTCTCAGTTCGGATATCTTGTGAAGGTCTGTCACATGACTGTACGTGATGGATATGTTCTCATATAAAAAAGTCCTTTTGAAAATCTCTCTCTCGAGGGCTGGAATAGTTCCTGTTCATTAACTGAGTTCAGTCTTTAAAAGTTCTAAAAGCCATTTTGTGTCATCACTCTCCAGTTTTGTCTGTGACTGAGGGCATAGTCAGGGATGAAAAATACTTTTAATTTCCTGAGCGCGGAACCTCACAGCGTGATGGTGCACATCAATCGCGTGTGATGCCTTTAGTCCACTCTAATAGAGGCACTTCCTTTCTCTCAGCAAGCTTTTCCGTGTCTGCCTGTGGCACTTGTAGGATCATTTGATTTGGGTCTGATAACTGACGCTAGCCTCTGAGAACGGCTCGAATGAAATCTTCTTCTCCCTAGGCGCTTCAGTCAGCCACATGAAAGAGTCGTTCTCGCCTCTTCTCTCTCAGAACGGGCCATGAAATTCAGTCTCCACGGAGTGATGACAATTCCACCACTTTTTTGTTCGCAATTACTCTTTTCACTCCGTTTTTTCAGCCAAAAGAAAAAAAAGCCCTAGCTGCTTCCTCGCAGGAGGAAACCGTACCTCTCTTTATCTGAGATGCTTTCCCTCAGTTGCTATCAAGCTGAGAACCCGCCACTTGAAATTACTTAGCATCTAATTTTCTTCCATTTTTTTCTAACCCGTCGGTGTAAATGAAAACACTTCCCTGTTGACACGTTTGTAACGTGCAGCTTTTTATTAACACGAGAGAGAAAAGTGGTAATTAACTGTGAACACAGCGTTTTCTCTCATTTCCAGCCAAGGTACGTGGTGCATATACTGGCTGTCTCACATTCTTCCTGTATTCATCAGACGCCAACTACCCTTCCCCATGAACACGCGTGCACGCCCATGTTACCTTTTGTATTTTGTCGTCTTTTAGCATTTGCTTTTGCTTAATATCCTCTTTTGTTTATCCTGAGCAGTAACGAAATGAACCCTCATTTGTTTTTCCCTTCTTTACAATCTGTTTGTGCTGGAATCCCTGAACCACTATTTCCCAAACATGAGCTAACTGTGATTTCCTCCAAACAGAACGCTGTTCTGGTTTCTTTATAGGAACTGGAACATGTCATTGGAGATATATTGCAGATCCTCAAACACCTCCTACGCTGATTTCGGCCCCTTCGTTCCTACACGAGTGCCACAGTTGTAGGAGTTTGGCTCCTCGAAACACAGTATAGGCAACGCTTCCAAAAATAGCCTGCAAACACTTCATATTTGCAATTAAGGAGTGTATTTCAATGGCATTGAGAACATTTTGTGAAAAAGTATTGCATGCACATATTAAAGCACATAGGCTTCAGGGGTCATCTAGAAAAAAATTAATGCCAATGCTTTAATTTTTAGAGCATTGTGTGTAAAAGTCTGACTTTCAGAACTTAAGATGTACTCGTCAGTGAAAAAAAAATAGTTATAATACTTTATATTATTTAAAGAAAAAACATAAAATAAAATATACATGTATGTGTGTATATATATATATATATACATAACTAACATATCTCCCCTATATTAATACTGAG
>NW_015646445.1:1328107-1328425 GCF_001515625.1 Sinocyclocheilus rhinocerous | reverse complement strand
TATATATATAATAATAATAATATCAATTTCAAAAGCATAAAAAAATCTTTCAAAAACCTTTCAAAAGGTTGGATTTTGTCGTAATGTTTATTTTTGAGGTGAACTAATTGTTTAAGCATTTAAGATCACTAGATGTTTGAGAGTTTTGTCATCTGTACTGTAAGGCCTAATCTACAGATGTGACGAACCCAAATGAGGCAGGGCCTCAGTTACACAGTGTGAAAAAATGGCTGGCGAGAAGCAGAGGAAGAAAGCATGAGTATTCCCCGCTCGGTTGATGAGAGATCTCGCCGCTGGCTCACCGCCTCCTCTCTGCAT
>NW_015646445.1:1327491-1327955 GCF_001515625.1 Sinocyclocheilus rhinocerous | reverse complement strand
TCAGCCATTAGACCTTTTATTAAGACGTGTGTGCCTTTCCAAATTATACCCATTCAATTGAATTTGCCACAGGTTAACTTCACTTGAAGTGTAGTGACATCTACTAGCAATATGAATGCTCCTGAGGTAAATTTCAACTGTCCCAGATACGGGTATGCAATGGAATCATTTAAGTTTTTTATTTTTAATAAATTTGCAAAGATGGTAAAAACCTGTTTTTTGCTTTACCATTGTGATGTATGGAGTGTAGATTGATGTGGAAAAAAGTAATATAAATCAGTTTAACATAAGGCAGCAACATAATAAAACGTGAAAAAAAATGAAGGGGTATGAATAGTCTTGGAAAAGTGTTGTCTCAAACGAAGAGGGTTTTTGAGCAAAGATTATTTCGGGCTAATGCCTTTTGAGGGTTTGTATTCTGGGTGAACTGGCCAATACCAGGCGTGAATTTTTGAGCGGGAGAA
>NW_015646445.1:1282678-1327419 GCF_001515625.1 Sinocyclocheilus rhinocerous | reverse complement strand
TATATATACACACACACACATATATATATATATATATATATATACAGTGGGGAAAATATGTATCAAAAATGATTGGAGTGCATTTTCCAAGAAAGTACTGTTTCAGTCTTTCAACTTTGAAGCTTTAAATTTCATGTTTACTGCAGTCTGTTACTTGCCATTTCTTCATAATTACGTGTGAAATTTACTAGCAATTTCTGAGTGGAAATTGTTTCAATGCAATCTACACCATTTTTTTCAGTGTAGATGCCAAGTAGATTTATTTATTTATTTATTTTTTGCTTAGATGTATACAACAACATAATAGTTTCCTCATGGGGATCAAAAAATGTCCCCACAAGGACATAGATTTCGGATATTGCTACCTTTGTGGGGACATTTTAGGGTTTACCAGGACCACACACACACACACACACACACACATATATATATATATATATACACACACTTTCGGTGAATTAATGTTTTGTTTTTGTTTTTTTATGAACTGATCAGGTCATGTAACTACTGCCCTGGTTTTAGAAGTTTATGGATGAATAAAATTCACAATACTGCTTTATTTTATATTGCTGGCAAAGTTATCTAAAATCTAATTTATATAATTTAATTTGAGTTGCCTATTTGATACATAGTTCACCTACCCCTAACACACACACACACACAGTGCCAAATGAAATCTAAGCCTAATTTACATACAAAGGAGACATATTGTCTCTAAAAAGCATTGACAGTGACTATTTTAGCCCCTGTTTAAGTTGTTTTGCATGTGTTTTTTTTTTGGCACTGAAATGCTGCACAGAACAGTGATGCGTGTTTAGTGAATTCACCCCACACGGTTCTCTTTTAATCCATATCTTGAGTAAGAAATCATCCACAGTTTGGGCAGGCCATTTATTAGCATGCTGAGAGTCCTGCCCTAGTTAAAGTGCTGTGATTCATCATTACCTGTCAGTGCTGTCAGAATGTGGGCTGGAGCAGCAGAGGGAGTGTGGATACCGCAGGGAGAGGTGGCTTTCAGAGCTCTGGCTTTCCTCACACAGAGGCTGCTTGCTTTGAATGCTTGTGGATTGTGGGTTTAGCACCGTCACGTTGCCCTTGTCCGACTTCCTCTGAATTTTCAGTGCAGATTTAAAAAAAAAAGGCAGCAGGTGCTATTCCTGAGAGAGTCCGTAGAGATTTCACTCATGCCCTGGAGCTCTTCACTTAACCACAGTTTTGCTCTAAGGAGACTTTTCCTGCAATTAGTGTACTCCAGATCTGCTCACTGACAAGTAGCCAAATGAGAATAAGTTGGTTGGGGTTTCTCGTCTCATCCTGTGTGTCAGAAATTTCTCTCTCTAGTGGCATCATCCTGCAATCTGTTTTTATATTAAAAGTATCAATGTTTTAAATCTATCTATCTATCTATCTGTCTATCTATCTGTCTGTCTGTCTGTCTAAAATACATGACTCCAACTCTTTAATTCTTTCCTCTTTCAGAATTCCCGTTGACACATACTATCATTTTCCCTTTGTGGTTGAAAGCAACACATTTAAAATAGTGTGCAAGCAGAAGGAAAAGATTGAATCCTTTGTAGCAATTACAACAGGCATTTTATTTTAGCCGTAAATAATTTTCAGTTTTCAAATAGGTTTAAATGCATTGTCGTACCCATGGATGTTAAACTAGGCTGAAGTAATTACAGAAACATGAGGCTGTTACATAAGTTGAGGAATATCCTGTAAAAGAAATATTGCCATTTCTTTTTAATGTAATGTGGTTTACTTCATAGATATTGGGTTAGCACTTACCTTGTGACTGCACTCAGAAAGTGCATCTGTAGACACCAAACATGGTCTATAAACATAGCTATATCTAGAATATTCTGGATGCTCTGATTTTGTGCCATATTGAATTACAAAGTGGAATGCATAAAGATTATCTTATTTCTCTGGTTATGTCATGCATCACCTTGTGAGAAAAAGGTTAATTATTAAACGTTTCTCAGAATAGTTTCTCACTAATCAAGATCTTGTATAATCTGTTTTGGCACAAGCAACAACAGAGACACATCAAAAGCAAAGTATCAAATGATCTGATTTTTATTTGTATCTATTATGTGTGTGTGTGTGTGTGTGTGTGCGCGTTTACATACATATATAAAAAATAACAAATCATATATTTGTTGTTGTAATTAGTATAGTTATTATGTGTGTATAATAAAACAATAATTATGTATTTATTTCTCATTATAAAAAATCTTAATGGTCTTCATATTGTCTTTTTAGTTTGGAATACAGTATGACCGGACTACTTGAGATTTACAGCACTCCAATCAATACCATTTTTAGATATTTTAGGGTATTTCATCACCACATGTTTCTGGTTAATCAAGTAACAGCATGTATCGGGTTACACATGTGGGAACTGTTTAGTTGAGGTGTCACATTTTATCAGGTGTTTTTACACAGCAGTGCAATTCCCTCTTTCTTCCTTCGAGTATTTCTTTTGGTGTCTTTTACAGTGGCCTGGAGGTTAAGTGCAGTCTCCTTTAGATTTATGTCCTCTCGTAGGCAGCCTTCATTTCCACTTAATCACTCTATCACTCGCCCTGACACACAGCTCTATAAAACGCATGCTTACTATCCATTAATTAAATGTTACTCTTAAATTGACTGCTCTAGTGTATATGCTACTTTTAAAGGAACATGAGAGAGAGAGAGAGAGAGAGAGACTACTGCAGAGAGGTAAAGCTGCCCTCAGGAGAGTAAAAGCAGGTGTCTGTCACAGCAAGGTCAGTCCGGATGATTTTTACTATGCCAGTTACTGCTGGCCGTACTTTCCTGTAATATAAGAGCTTGTTAATGATGTTCAGTAAGATCTGCAACCGCATGGGATGAGGGCTGAAGCTGGGATAGTGGTGCTGTATTCACGTAGCCTGTGTAGTGCAAAAATATATAATCAAACATAAACAGGAACAATTCATTTATTTGTTTTATTATTTTAAGCGTTTGATGGCACTCCCAACCCTTTGTACTTGCATAGTATGACACATTTCAGAGTAAATTAAGACCAAGACATGATTGTATCTATTTGCAATCAATAGAAGCATGAAAAGGAGCAGGATTGAAAAATTACTTCTAGGCCAAGTCCTTACCTTTTTATAAAGATTACATAATGATCATATGTAGTACATACAAATATGTATGTGTAATGCATTGTTGGACATATATGGCATGTATTTCCTTCATAAAATTTACATGTTGATATTAAGTAAATATAAAAGAAAAAAAAATATTTTTTTTTTTTTAAAAAGCATACACATTTTGGTATAAATGTTATTTAATAAAGTCACATATATAAATACTAGTGCTGTCAAACGATTAATTGCATCCAAAATAAGTTTTTGTTTACATAATACATGTATTTGTGCTGTGTATATTTATTATGTATATATAAATACACACGCATGCATGTATATATTTCAGAAAAAGAGGTTATGTTTATATATTAAATATATTTATTTATCATATAGATTATATGAATATAAATATAGACATGTAAATACATGTAAATATTATCAAAATATATACTGTATGTGTGTGTATTTATATATACATAATAAATATACACAGAACACACACATATATTATGCAAACAAAAACTTTTATTTTGTATGCGATTAATCGCGATTAATCGTTTGACAGCACTAATAAATACAATATATATTGTTAACATATATGGTTGCAACATATGTTATAAACATATATCTTCATCTACCCCGAGAATGTTTCGCCTTATGGCAATATCACTCTTGATATACAGTAGGGCAATATAGGCCATATATTATATTTCCATATAGGTACTGTAAATTTTATGTGTGTTTGCAGAATAAAAGTGTTAATTTATTTAAAATAAATCAATCTTACCAACTCCAGACTTGTGAACTGCAGTGTATTTATATATCTTTGGAATAATGTACACAATTGTTCACAATCAGACCAGGAATACATTTAAGAGAGTATATAAATAACTGCCTGTTGAGATTCCAAATATTCAACGATGTGTTATTTCATTTTAATGTCACTGGTTTGCATGAGCATCTGTTCATGTAAAATTCTTTACAACTGTGTACTTTTGAAAGTAAGAATGCAGACTGGCAGGATAACATGGCATTTTTTGGTGGAACACATTCAGGTGCGTTAAAGTACTTTCTTAGTTCTTTGATCAGTACTTGTTGAATCCTTCTGTTGAGCAGAATGTGATAAGTGGATGGAATAAGTGTAATGTAAATAACATTTTATTATTAGAACTAGCCAGCGCTTTGACTCCCAGTGCAGTTGTTACTTCATTAGAATTCTTTAAATGCCCTCTGCTTCAGTTCTGATGTTCCGTTTAGAATTTGATCTAGGATTCGGTGTCTTTGCCCTGGGCGCCATGCCTGGTTTTACTGCTTGGGTTTACAGCATTCATTATGCACACTTAACAGCTGTTGTAACTCTCTGCGGTAGCAGTGTGTGTGTGTGTGTGTGTGTGTTAGGTGTGAAGGGATTGGCTGCTGGCCCGGACAGCAGGATCACACCATTGACCTTTCGGTATAGACATGAAAGATGATCGTTCTTTTGCTTGCGGGATGGGTTTCATATTTTCACCTGGCACTTAATTCTGTTCTCATCTCATCCTGCCTGCCTTCCTCCCTCTTTATCACGTTTGCCTTGTTCTATCCATCAAGACCCCAGTGAGATTGGAGAGGAAAGATCACTATCATGTTTCTGCGTTTGCCGTTCTAACATTATAACGACTCTTGGCTGGAATAGTTAAGGCTTGCGTGTGACGTGACAGGATGTTTGACGTTTTTATCAGGTTCTTCCGAATTTCTTAGGAACTGTCGGCTGTTAAAATGAAATGTTGCTGTAAACATCAGTTGACTCGAGTGTAAATTCTCTTTGTCTTTATCTTTAAGGCGGGGTTTGCTTACCTAAGATGCAATCAATAAGTAATAAGTGTCTTTCAAAACAGCATTATGGTGTCCATCAGTTCTGGTACTACAGTAATCACCCGGAATGTTGGCATGAAATAATTAAGGTTGCCGCCCATGACAAACACACACATTTAAAAATATTTATTGAATTGAGATGATAATGGGTATAAAGAACAAAGAGTTTATTTTTTATATTCAATTTGATGTCTTAAAATAAGAGCAGGTAATGAGCACAAATATGTGGAGATACAAACACTGTGTGTAATAAAAAACAAATATTTTTGTACACTCTCACTGTTTATCTACTGTAATGCAAGATACAACTGTAAAGAAGTTGTGTATATGCACTGCAGAGTAAGTTAATAATATAAATTGTATGACTTTTCCATTACGTCATTAGATTTTAATTTCCATGGCTTTCCATGAGTTTTTACTAAGAAAACATAACTAAGTTTCAGAAATCAAAAGTCATGAAAATGAGTAGAATCTTAAATGTAATAAAGTCATAGAATTTCATCAGCCTGAAATAGCTGCTTATTTGCTGTAATGCTAAATACCATTGTAATGAATATACCGTATGTAAATGAAGTTGTGTGTGTGTGTGTGCACTGCAGAGTAAATTAATCATAGGAATTATTTTACTTTTATGACTGATAATATGAATAACTTCATTACATTTTTATTTCCATGGCTTCCCATAAGTTCTGAAATTTACAGTTTTGAATAGCAAGAAAACTAGTGTTTCAGAACTGAAATGAATAAAATCTATGAAAAATTATAGAATTTCAGTATGCTTCATGGTAAAATGCAAGACATAATTGTCCACATTTATGTCATGACGCATGTTGCGTCTAATAGGTCACTTGCTGTGAAGTCAAGAATTCAATGTCTGTGGGCTGAAATTGTTCCAAGGCTTAAGTTAGTGATTTCTGTCTGCTCAGGGAGTCCAGAAAGATATCCTAATAGGCAACATGTTTAGAGTGCAATTTAGTTGATAATCACAGCATAATTCAGCTACATATCTCAAGTATAACTCAATGCCCAAGAGTAGAAACAAAGTATTTCTTGTGGGAAAGGTAATTTATGAGAGTGGTAAATGCGGAGTCATGTGAGGTTATGGATTCTCATATTTTATGTATGGATGAGCCCTATGTGGTTAAAACGACATGTGGACTGCTGGATTTCTTGGTTTATTTTGTGTTGGAACTTGAGACATGAAATATTACCAAAGGAGTTATTACGCTTTAGTCTTGGCTTCTTCCCAATATTTACACAACCTCTATTCTCTGTGAGGCTTGTATGGCTTCTGCCCTACTTGAGATGGAGAGATTTGTGGTTTGAAACCCCAAGGAACACATCTGCCAGCATTTTTGAATTTTCCACCATATCATTACATTAAGGCCGCTGGCATGGAGCAGCAGTAACACTGAGGTTGTGTTTTATAAATATTGACGTGAGGGTACTTCTAAGACTTGTACAACACTCCAGACTGTGCTGGCTGAGCTTATATCATGGTCACATTTGCAACTTAAGCCACCGCGCAAAGTTTTCATAACCTCATTCCAATAGACTCCACATGGAGGAGTCCCATTTGTTTTTAGAAAAAAGGGAACAGAAATCGTACAGTTTGTGCAGGTCAGGGTTGTTTGCCATTCAGGATCCAATTTAGTTGCTGAATTTTAATTGAAGTTAAATGTACGTATCAAACTAAATGCAGAATTGCAATTCCAATTTGAATGTAAGGAGGCTGAATTAAAATCATTGAATTTCAAAGTAATTCATATTCACTGTGATTCTAAACTAGACAACGTTTATCAGACGAGATTTGAATGCTGACTTGGAAAAAGCCTTGTTTAAAAAAATGTTTCAAAATTCTTAAACTTTGAAGGTTTATAGGCCTCAAAATATGCCAGTGGAAATTTGTATTAGGTTAATATTAGGGCTGTCATCGTTAACGCGTTAACGCATGCGCTTAATTTTACAATCCTTAATGCGTTCAAATAATTTAACGCAATTAACGCAAAATTACTGAAGCACAATTTCTATTCTAACCCTTTAACCCAATTTTGCTTCTCTGCTTGCGATTAGATCATTTTAAGCCACTAAACTCCGGGAAAGTTTTCAGTCCAGTGATCCAGTAAGCGAATGCATTCAAACAATCCGTCCAAAACAGCGCTAATATAAAGGAAACCAGGCTGATTACATCAGAGACTGCAGAGAGAACAGAGACTCGCGTTGCATTTTGAGTGAATTATTCATTCCAGTGTTTCGCTTTTAAACATGAGCTCTGTCATATTCTGTGATTGTCTCTGAACTCTCGCGCTGTGTGAAGTACAGACTGAATTGATTGTCAACACATCCCACCGCTGTATGGCCCGATGAGACGCAACTCGACTGGATAACCAGTCTCGCTAGTAAAGTTTTGATGGATGAAGACTGCAATCAAGGTAAAGACGATTGCGGTGGCGTACAGGTGTCGTACAGTAAGCACGCGTGAGTACTAGGGATGGGCGATATTTTATCGTTTGCGATATACCGGTAAAAATTCTCCCCACGATAAGAATTGGTCTCCCTGCGATAATAACGATAAAGTCTATTTGTTGACATATTTCTGTGTGCGACAGTGCGGCATACATCACGGAAAGCGGACGTGAAAGGAGGAGTAGCCTATATCGCTAAATGAGGAGCTCGAGCTGTAACTGGTTTGGTTAGGCCTGTACAGTACACAAAAAATCGGTCTGAATAAATGTACTACAGTAGCACGTGTGCGATACAGTTTTGCATGTGTATGAGCCTGTTTACAAAACTGTTGTCCAACAAAGATATAATTTATTGACATGCTTTTTCTCCAAATTAACTTAAATTTGTCATGTTTATGTTGCTGTGTTTAGTTATTCTGAATGGATCCATGTACTGTAGTAGATATATGCAGTCAGCAGGCGATTGGTTTAGTGTTTTTTTTGGCATCTCCATGTGGTCCTGTTCGGTATCACAACTTGGCTTCTCTAAAATGTAAAAAAGCTCTTTGGTGTTGCACTGTACACATACTATACAATTCTATTTTTTTTTTTCTTTCATATGTGCTTATATGGGCTCCTTTATATCATTTGGTTCTTTGGTGTCCTTTTGGAGTTTCTAAGTGTCCTTTTTTGGGAAGACATCTAAATTTATCTTGAAAAAAGCTTGCAGAAAATATAGATTTTTGAGAATCACCCTTCAATCTTTTGGTTTACTTTGCTGGTTATAGCAAATGATGACAAAATAAACATTTGAAACAAGATAATGGTCTATGCTTAATTTCATGAAGTGTGCGATTAATCGCGATTAATCACAGAAAAAGGATGTGATTAATTCGATTAAAAATTTTCATCGATTGACAGCCCTAGTTAATATATTTCATTGTATTTAAGTTCTGCAAACCAGGGTAGAAGAAAATGTTCCCAGAATGTAGAACCTGTGGTGAATTTCATTAAAATACAGTTTTGTACATTCTTCCTCCTAAAACTCCAATCAAATACTAAATCAAGGATTTAAAAGAAACTTTTCCCAAATTTGTGTAGCCATTTTAAATGAAGTCATTGTCATTTTTTTCAGTGCAAACATCTTATGTAAATAAGGCTCATTATAATGTGCACAAGTGCCTGATGCAGTTAAGAAAGCTGGCAGTAAATGTGAGCTTTTATGTAAAAGGGGTGTTGGTGTAACGATCATGCTAACAGTAATTGTTTGTATGGTGTAGAACAAAGGCCTGACAATATAAAGATTTGCATTTATTTGAGCTGTCAGGTGGTTGACAGATATTCAAATGATCAACCATAAAGATGTTGAACATCATGTTCATTTTAGAAGGGAGTATTAAAGAGACTGGTTTTCTGAACTAAGAATGAATTAATATCACATGCTGCATGAATTAGACTTTTTTTAGTGCTTTGAGGGACCATAGACTTCACAAACTTGCATGTGCCATGTACTGTTCAAAAGTTTGGATCAGTAGGAATTTTGTAAGATTATTTATACTTAAAAATTTATACTGATTATGCCGATTATAGAACTGTTCTATTCATCAAAGAATCCTGAAACAAATATATACCACAGTTTTCACAAATGTTAAGCACATCAACTGTTTTTAACATTGATAATATAATAAGAAGGATTTCTGAAGTGACTCTGAAGACTGAACTTTCAAAAAAAAATTCCAGACTTCCAGACTTTTGAACGGTAGCATGTATGTGGCTGTTTTCCTTTTTATGTTGGCTTCTTGCTGTAACATGATGCCAGCTCCATTTTATTGACATTCTTACAGCTTTATTGAAAATATCCACCTCCATCTCTTATTAGATCTGTAATGTGTAGTGAAAGCTGTTTCTTGACATTTTTCCATACAGTAGCACAATATCCCGGATCATTGTTTTTCAAAATACTACCATATGCGGCGAGTGAAAATCAGTATTCATGTGCTCATGAATAGCAGGTAATAAAATGAAAGAGTGTGTTGGAAATGGTAGTAAGAAAACTTGTGCATCTGTGTAACTCCATCACCCTAATCCTCTTTGCTTGCATTTTTTTCTTTAGAGAGATAATTAAAGTGGTTTTGGTGGTGGTGTGTTTTTTTAAAATGCTGTCTCAAAGGGTTAACCCTCAAGACCCAGAGCTCTTTCTCGCTGCTTCTTTGCATACGCTCTTGAGGTTCTGTGAAGAGCTCACTCAAGGCCTCTTCTGCAGCTCCAGATGTTTTGTGTAGCTATTTATTTAGCTTGTAAACAGGCCGCCGAAAGCTTCCCCCATAATGATGGAGAGGGAAACCGCAATTACATTGTTGCGGGGCCGTTACAAAACAGAGCTGGCTGTTGAATGAGACTCGGTGCTGGGGGGAGAACAGGTTGTTATCGCTTTAGAAGGAGAGGGTTGCCAGATTGAAATGCAAATCTTAACATTTTGCAATTCATTTGGGGCCAAAGCAATAACGGCAACTACAAAAACAGGAGGGGGCGAAAAGGATGAAAATAAGGTTATCCTTTCTTGTTTTCCCTTTTTTGGTCACTGCAATTTCACACTTTATTTCATTTTGTGATATTAAGAGGTCTTATATGAAAACATTGGTGATTTGGAAAGCTTAGTACTTCACAGCCCAGCAATAGACATTGCAGTGTGCTTGGCATAGCATGGATACTATTGCACTCTTTTATTGATTTGTGTTCAGCACTATTATTTTCATATTATTAGTTTTCAACACCCTACTTAACTAGACATGTTTAGCTGATCTATAAATATGTTTCCTGAAGATAATCATGTTTATAGAGTTCTCTGGCTCTTTTTCATGCTCTGACCCATATTAGCCACCCCTGAAATCTTCATGTGATAATATTTTAATGAACATTTCTTTTCCCATAAATATTATTTAATATGATTGAATCAACCTGACAGTATTTACATGATGCGAAGCTGAATTTGTATCTACCTCAAAAGCTATTCATTACGGTTGGGTCAAGTAGAAAACTTTTTAAAGAAGTATGTTTTTAAAGTTAATAATAAGAACAGTTTTTAATAACTGAGCAGCACCTTTCTGAAGGATCATTTTACACTGAGGACTGGAGTAATGGCTGCTGAAAATTCAGCTTTGCATCGCATGAATAAATTACGTTTAGAAATGTAAATGAAAACAGTTATTTCAAATTGTAATAATATTTCACAATATTAGTGTTTTACTGTATTTTTGAGCACATAAATGCAGTCTTGGTGAGCAAGAGACTTCATTAAAAACATTTTAAAAACCCCTGGCTCTTAACACATTGTGTTTCCTTCTGGAGCATCAGTGAGCGTTTGAACCTTCTGTAATAGTTGCATGTGAGTCCCTCAGTTGCCCTCAGTGTGAAAAGATGGATCTCAAAATCATACAGTCATTGTTGGAAAGGGTTCAAATACACAAAAATGCTATAAAACCAAAGAATGTGTGGGTCCTGAAGGATTTTTCTGAAGAACAGCAGGCAGTTTAACTGTTCAGGACAAACAAGGGACTCATGAACAACTATCACTAAACAAACAAAAAAACAAAACACTGTGGATCATTCAGGTAACAATATAGTATTAAGCAGTGTTAATTTTGACAGCAAATTTTGATTTATGATAGACACTGATTTAACTGTTGTGACACACAAAATGCCTTTATGTTAAAATTAAATAAAACCGCTTCTCACAAAGAACAAGAGCATGGTCTTCTTTTTAATGAAATACCAAAGGTTATATAGGCTAACTATGCATTCTTTATAGCAACTTGTTTACCATATTCTTCATTCTTTCAAGCAGACATATTTATTTCTATAAATAAATTTAGATTAATCTTTAAGGCTACTAAAGTTTTTCAGTCAAGAGCAGTCCATGGTTTTCTGTCTTTCTTTTATTGCTTGATTAACATCAATGACTCGGACAATAGCAACTAAATTAGGCTGCTCTCCCTTTAAAACCGAACGCACAGCTGCACTGGATGCAATGTATTGATACACGTTCTCCCTGCTGTTTACGTTCACTTAAGACGTAATCAACTGTTTACGTGAATACTCGTCAAAACAGACAATTCGACATGCGACGCGAAAGAGTACTCGTGCGCTGTGAGATGCGCTTTCTGTGCGTGTATGCTTCAGTGTCTGCGCTCAGAAAACAGACCGAATTTAGTTCTCTCTTGCGTCGTCAGATTTATCCATATGTCTGCTCTTCTCTTACTCCCACATTTTTTTGAACGTTTTATTCGACGTGCAGCAAGTGTATTTTAGCTTATGTCCCGCCGGTTCATATGTAGGCCTATGCATAACCTCTGAACCACGCAGCAGATTCGTTCTGAATGAATCTCTTCCCAAATCGTCCCTCCCTAACATTTTCGTCTCATTCTTTATTCGTTGACGAAAATGTCAATAGATTTACGTCATAGTTTTTGTCATTCAAAAAGAGTTTTAGTTCGTTATCGTCTCGTTGTCGTCGGTGAAAAAAATGTCGGTGACGACAATTATGACGAAAATGATTCGTCAACGAAATTAACACTGGTATTAAGAAGCCTATTTAATTCAGTCTTCGATCTGATCTACAAGACTTAATGGCAGAGTAGAATTTTTTTCCCAATTACTTTATTTTTATAGTTCAGAACCCATCAAATAACAAGTAATTTGCAATTTAAGAATGTTTTAATGGATAAGTGATGAAGACCCATCACCTGTTTTGATTGGCGTTTTATGATCATCTCACTAACTTTTAATGCAAGCATCCTCTAGAGTTTTTATTAATCGTAAAAGCAATGTTCTTGGAGACTTTGGGATTGTTCCCTTTTGTGGCGTCTTCAAAGTAAACATCGCCCGCTTGGCTCGAGATAACCTCAGACTTGAACAGATTAACACGGCTCGACATGGCCCTTCCTCGCTGTGTGCATGTCGTTTTAGGAGGAGATTACTTTGATATTTAATGTCGGCTTGCCACTTGCATTGACCTTTTAGTGTAGCACATTCCGAGGGCGTTGTAATTAGCACTGGTCAGAGAGAGTGAACGAGAGAAGGGCGAGACAGACGGGCCAGGAGGCATGTTCGGCTGAACACGTAGAAGACGTGCTCGGTGTGAGACCGCGGCCGCCCGCTGGGCGTCACAGCCCTTTTCACTTCCCATCTGCAATTATTACCGTCTCCACCACGGAACGGGCTGACCGCTTGACAAGTCAATTAATTCTTAATGGACCCTCCATCTGGCTCAGTTCAGTCGGAGGTCTGTAGCCTCTCAGCACAGGGACAGAGCTTAATGCTAATGACTGATGAGATTTTGTCAGGTAAAATCACCGCTTGCGTTAACGCTGACCACACAGGTGTAGTTATGATTTACAATCTAGAAACTGTATTGTATGTGGCACAGCGTTATGAATCTTATCAAGAGAGAATGAGTACATTATGACTTGTTTGATTGCTTCTCGGAAGACATTGTGTCTTTTATCTTTTAAAAATATTACATTAATTTCATGGTACTACCATGTTTCTTTGGACACTATACCTTGGTAGTCTTTCCTAGAAAATTTCTTTAAAAAAAAAAACAATCAGATGATACTATGGTTTTTTGAAAATCATGGTATGAAGTTCTTGTACTATAGTATTTACTCTATCATAAGAACATAAGAATGTAATACTGTGGTACATCTTCAAAATACCGTGTTAGCTCTGACACTTTTTTTTGTAAGTGATGTAAATACCATGGTATATTGAAAGTACTACTGTGGCAGTAGTATGGTGCAGTATGTGGTACTTTGAAATATACCATGGTACAGAAAATCATGAACTGTTTTAATTGACTGCTTCTTCCAAAAACACCATGGTACATGTCCAAAATACCATGGTAGTTTCAGTGATGCAAATAGCATGGAACATAATTTCAGTATCATGGTATTTTTCTAAGTACCGTTGTATTTGGCATCTGATACCACGATTTTACCATAGCAGAGAATGACTACCCTTACAAAAATGGTATCAGATGATAGTACTACTGTATGATTCTTTGAAATATACTGTAGTACAGAAAGTCATGTACCATGGTTTTTCACAGTAGCCTATATGGTATGTCCTAGAATAATAATTCTGTAAGTAGTGTGGTAATACCGTAGTACTTTTAGTATGTTTTATATTATATGTTTTATATACACAAAACATATGTCAGTGTAATTGTTTAATAGCTTAATGGAGCTCTGCTAATTCTTGCGTTCCTCACACACACACACACACACACACACACACACACACCAGTGCATGGCTAATCCAGTTCATTATAAATATTTATGTTGCTAATTACTCCAAGTACATTATTAATAGCTCTGAAATTTTTCTCAAAGAGGATATAATTAGGCAAGGAAATTAGTCAAAAGCTAATAAAGCTGGAAGTTGAAAAGGCATTTTTAAGCATAGCTCATTTCTGCTCCGCTTTGCAAAACCTGCAAGTTCTTGTTTTCTTGCCTCGGATGCATTTTCATGAAGTGATATCTCACTCGTCCATGGCTAATAAATACTGACCCTGACAGTGTGGAACCATCAAATATTAGCTCACATTCCATTAGCATGTATTAGCGCAATATGCTAGCTTTAGGGACAGCTGTGCGCTTTTAATGCACTTGTGTCTGCGTTCCATCCATGTTTACTGTTAGGATTTGTAAGCCCTGCAAGCAAAGTGTACGTAATAAACCAAAAAAATATGTAAATTAAAATAATAACATAAGTAGCAATGGAATTAATACATAGTCTGATACATTCACAGTGGGTTGTAATTTTCCCATCATGCATTGCTGTCATGAATTCAGAAATGCATTTGAAAAATTAGATTTCAGTCAGATTTCAAACCAGATATTATATGAATGTGATTTAAAAAAATATATATATATATTTATATATATAGGACTGTATGTACACACTACTGTTTGCTGCTTTTTTTTATTCATACTTTTAATTAATACTTTTTCTGATCAAAAGTGACAGTAAATACATTTGTAATGTTTTTAACATTGATATTAATGACAAATGTTTCCTCAGCACCAAATCAGCATAGGAAGGACAATTCTGCTTTGACATCACAGGACTAAATTACGTTTTAAATAATATTATAATAGAAACATATTTTAAATTGTAATAATATTTCACAATATTATTGCTTTTACTGTATTTTTAATCAAAGAAAAGCATAAACATAAAAAAATGAACAGTATATGTATACTCATGGGCGACATTTGACTCTTGAGTCGGGGGGGGGGCAAGAAAAAAAAAAAATATATATATGAAATAAATAAATAAAAAACAAAATATTTTTTTCAGATGTAAGCATCAAAACAGTGCCCTACCGTATTGCAACGCATCAAAGCAGTCAATCCAACACAGTCAGGAATAACTTAAAGAGGTTGCCATCGTTTAGTGTGGACTAGCTTTGGCTCTTCCTGTTGACTTGAATGGTGATGCTTCCCGTTTGTAAGTTGATGGCCTTTTATTTTTTTCCAGAAATGTACACGCTGCTTTTCTGATGTTCACTGTTCCTTACAAAGTTCTCTTACAAAGTAAAAATCTTACAAAGTTCCGTTATAATCATTGAAGCTCTCTAAACTGCACAATGAATCTCTTATTTACATCGCGTCTGCACTTAGTCATGAGATGATTCACGAGCGTGCAAAACTGCACTTAAAAACTGTGGTGCTTTTAGCGGTGAGTGAATTCTGACAAAACGTTTCTGATTGGCCATTGCGTTTAAGAAATATGTCTGTGATTGGTTACACAGATATGTCTGTGATTGGTTACATTTCTCAACGCTTCAAAAACACGTTGAGGGTATTTAGCGCTTGGCTAAGCACTCCAATTGCAGCAGGGCCGACATCAGGGATTCCATAACTAACAATTTGGGGGGCAATTGCCCCCCCCCCATGTCGCCCATGTGTATACTGGATACTACCTAGTATGTAGTAAGTAGTACTGTATGCTAGTATTCCATTCTGAACAGACCCTTTGTCTCGTTCCGTATCTCTCTCGTTCCGTATCTCCCGCTGTACAGCACTTAGTGGGTTGTCAGTCTAACGGGTTCCATTAACGAGCACTGCCGTGTGTGTATCCTGTCGCAAAATGCGGCAAAAAGTCCAATACGACAGTAATAATTTGATTAAGGTGTTTACATGTCTATACTGCACTTCAGTAATGCGACTAAAATAGGAATACTCCACATGTCTTAATTCGATTTCTGTTTACTTCGAATATGACTTTAGCCGGATTAAGGTCATCAAAAATCTCTGTTTACATGGTAGATTCTTAATCAGAGTATTGTCTTAATCGTATTAAAATCGGAGTATTGTTGTCCATGTAATGTACTGATAGTTGCGAGATATATACTCACAATTGTAAGCTTGTCGCAGTTGTAAAAAAAATTGTAATTACCTTTTTACTCCATGACTGAAATGAGCTTGCATGGTATATACTACATACTTCTCAGTATTCAATAAGTGGTAATCTTATATTTTATTCTGAACATGTAGCCTCCAGTCCTGTCCAAATGTTATTAATAATCACTATGCAAGAACCATTACAAACAGTTCTCAGAAATAGGCTACTCGATTGAAGTCCCTTTGAAATGTTGCGAACAAAACTAATGTCTCCATTGTAAGTAGGCTTTAAAGTTCTGGATGCAATGTGCCATTTGATTTTCTGATTTAGGAGAGCTTGACTTGAGCTGGAAATAAACTATGACATCTTAGATGTCCAGGAGCAGAAATCAGTTCCTCTGATGTAGGCATAGCAAAAACGGAATGTTCTGCATATAACATCACTGGTAAACCTTTACAGCGTGATCATTATCCCAAATCTTACGAGCAGCATTTTAAAATGTACTAGTGTTTGATGAAAGGACGTTACAAGCTTTACAAGTTTGGCTTCATGTGGCAAACACATGGATATAAATGAAAAAATGAGAACGAATGTCAAACTAGCCAACAGTAAGTAGCACTCAGCAAGGCTGCACTGAAAAAAATGGGTTTTAATTTGTTGTCTTGCTTTCCCGTAGAAATATGTGACCATAAACCACAAAACCAGTCATAAGTGTCAATTTTTCAAAATTGAGATTACACAAATAAGCTTTCCATTGATGTATGGTTTGTTAGGATTGGACAATATTTGGCCGAGATACAACTATTTGAAAATCTGGAATCTGAGGGTGCAAACAAATCTAAATATTGAGAAAATCGCCTTTAAAGTTGTCCAAATGAAGTTCTTAGCAATGCATATTACTAATCAAAACTGAAGTTTTAATATATTTATGGTAGGAAATTTACAAAATATCTTCATGGAACATGATCTTTACTTAATATCCTAATGATTTTTGGCATAAAAGAAAAATCGATAATTTTGACCCATACAATGTATTTTTGGCTATTGCTACAAATATACCCCAGCGACTTAACACTGCTTTTGTGCTCCAGGGTCACATATATCTAAACATTCTTAAATCAAAAGATACATTTAGAGATGCCAAAGGGCATAAGGTGAAACAAGATGTCTTGTTTTGATCAAAATCTAAGTGAATTTATGCTTAAATCTGCCAATAGAGTAATAAAAATAAAACAAGTAGATTTTTCTGAGCCCTTGAGCAGACATTTTGTTCTGGTTCCCGTTTCTTCTAATATCTTACGTAATGTTATGCATCTCGAGTAAATGTATCTTGATTTAAGAATGTTTCGATATTTGAATGGAAAACAAGACAAAATTACTGAGCAAGGAAATCACTCTTTGCCATCTGTGCCTTTATTGATGCTTTTTTTTTTACATTCTCAATATAAAATGGCATCATTGAAAGCTTTAAAAAAATATGACATATATATGCTCTTTTTTTCCACCACTGCAGTTGCTATGCATTGTAGCCAAACTGAATGACAGTTTTCATCTGTTCTAGATGATGTATATAAACATTAACATTAAGACAGCAGAGCTTAACAGATCTATTATATGAGCAGCGCTGCTGGCATCCCGCCTACAAGGACATTACAACGCATGGACTGCCATAGCATTTGTAATGTTGCCATAGAAACACATCGCAAGCCCAAGGTTTACATTTACACGTCTTGACTCATTGACGCATTAAGAATCAATATACGTTTTTGTCTGTATATGTAGACTGAGATTAAATGAAAGAGTTAGCATGCACCCAGTGTACTGGAATGTTTATTTGTTCCCCAGCAGTTTATTTGACTGACAATGATGAAAAAATCATTGTCTTGACGTGTACTCGTATGCATTGGGTAGAAGTGCTTCTAGGATTGTGAATTGCAATGTAGATTCTGCTTACTGGATACAAATGCAGCTGAAGCATGCATATTTCATGTAGGGCTTTATGCAAGTTAACGAAAGCAAATGTGATATAAAAACACATCCACTGATGCAACTGTAATATTTTAACTTCCTTCTACATGGCAAGGCAAGGCAAAGCTTTTTTTATTTCTAAAGCACATTATAGCTTCATATCCCACAATGCCACATGGGTTTGAGCTGTTTCACAGGATTCGCACAGGAGCGCTTCACTTTACAAGTGCAACACCGTATCACGTGAAAACCCATCTGAAAGTGGATTTGGAGGAATTGTGCTTTCGTAACCAAAACTCTGGCCCTTTAAATCATAAATTGTGTGAGAAGGAATAAAAGATTGCTGTACGTACGTGTTTGCAACATCAAGCTGCATAATGGACTGTTTTTGTACATTGAAACTGACATTTGAAGCCTTGCACATTTATGCTGAAAATGGTCGTGCCTGGTTGCATTGGTGGATGGAAGCAAACAGGTAGACCCTTAATCTTTCTCTCATTGGAAGGCATTTCAGCCGGGATGTTATGGGTTTGTTTGCATGCGCACACATGCTCACACGTCTTGTGCGTTGCTCATCAACATGGCTCCTGTGGGCAGAAACAGATATAGATTGACCTTTTCTGCTCAGCTTCCAACATTACCACAATCTGCCCTTCTCATTACCACGGGAACGTTTCACACAGTATTAGACTTAATAAATGACTTTTCCTCTCCTCCTCCCTCTCTTCATATTCCCCGTTCATTACTCTCTCTCTCTCTCTCGCTTGCTCACTTTTCTGCTCCTGAGCCGATAACCCAGAGTCCCCTGGGGCTTGGCCTCCATAATCACGTCAGTTCACAGCCCTCTTATTTGAGCAGAATTGCTTAATTGGTATGTGTTCTACATAACTGTCGGAGTATTAGACTCACAAATGAAGGTTAGAACCTCGGTGCTTGTAATCGACTGAAAGAAATTGATTTGTGCTCAGACGCTCTACAGGGAGAGAACTTTATGGTTCTCTAAAGAAATTAAGCTTTATAAATGTGTTTTTTTCCCCAGTCCCCTCCCCTTGAACACTTTTTCTTTATTTCATAAATTCGCTAAAAACACAGTATTAATATTCAGACAAGTGGCAACTGAAAACGTTTCTTTGATCAGGCAAACTGTGTTGTTGGTCATCTAGTGTGATCCTGTTTTCTTTGTCAACCTTTTAATCAGGGTAGATGCCTGTGGCAACATTTCTGAAAAATGATATTACGTTGCTTCTTGTACTCAAAATGATTCAAAATTAGTGACATTCAAAATGAAATTTCCAGTCAGTGGTGCTAAAAGCACATTCGGTTTCAATCAAAACAGAAGAATGTAAATTTGGCAACATTGTATGGCGTTGGTTGTTGTACATATCGCAGCAGTTCGGAAATTAAATGTCCAGTGAGTGGCACTAAAAGGTTAATCGTGTTTGAAAATCATGTACCAGCTACACTTAATAAGAATGAGATGAAAACACATTTGCTGAAGCCACCATGCCTTTTTAGCTTGTTTCTCTTTTCGTTGTGACTCGTGTGTCACACGACTCAAACCTGAGTGCTCTACATTGCAAGTGCAACCCTGTACCAGGTGAGCAACCGACCACGTTTACTACATCAGAAAAGTTAAAGCCATACATATGAAGCTGGTTATGATCCAAACATCAAAATGTAGTAGTATAGGTTCCAGTAGCTTAACTAGTAGAGCATAGCATTAGCAACACCATGGTCATGAGTTAGATTCCTAGGGAACATACAAAAGTGGATACAGTAACTTGAATGTATTGTAAAATTCTTAGGATTACAAAGTCTTTTAAATGCATAAATGTAAATTTAATTGCGTGAGTAGTTTACTTACACAAGATTGTTTGTACTTTGATGTTTGTGAATCGTTTATACAGGGTTCATGCTTGGTGCTTTAATAAAGAGGTGTGGATTCATTTTGTGTGAAATATTCATCTTGTTTGAGTCATGTTTCACTCAGGCAGAGAAGATTAAAATGTAATAATTTCATTTGCAAGAGTTGCCCTGGATGAAAGCGACCTGATATTGAGCCCCAGCTTCAGTTCACAGAATTTGAGTTATCAGTGGGTATTCTTATATGAATATTAATAACATTACACCAGTACCAAGTTTCCAGACAAGGAACATCTACAGTCTCCATTGGATGTTTGTCTCTGTGACATTTTAGTATTAAGAGTAGAGAAGGTTCTAGAGTGGACATTTTTACCAGATGTGTAAGATCTTTATCTTGAATTATTTTTCTAGATCGTGTCTAGTCAAGTCCAAGTTTTCTCAGAAAGACTGCACTTTGAAATTCTTTCAGGACTAAACTGATTATGATGTATGTGGTCTGACACAAAGTCTGAGCCTCAGTCTAAAATCATGTTAGTAAAACCACTCGCACTAAACGCTGAATCACCTTAAGATTGATCCTCATATTCTACAGCTCTCAGAGGCCTGGAGTCGATGCTAATGTTTGCACGATTTACATTAGACTTGCCAGCACCCACCTCCTCCTTTAAGGCTTTAAGGAATAGTTCACCCCAAAAAAATGAAGGAAAATTTGGTCTGTTTAGTCACCCTCATGTTATTCCAATGAAGACCTTTTAGGACTGGTACTTGGTACTTCTTGATAGGGCCTTTCGCACCGCTTTAGTTCCAGAACTAAATGTACAGTACTAAAGTACTGGGACGATTTTGCGTGAACTATTTCCCAGTACAATTTAAAGGGTTGCATTCACACCGACAGAGTGTACTAGGAAATGACGTAAGCCGGTCGACAGCGTCGTCATTTGTGCGCGGCGTTCAACAACAGAAACAAAGAACAACATTAACAACAGGAGGATGGAGGACGCTGTGATCGAGTGGGTAGTTCCACAATTAGTTCTGGTACTATGAAAAGGTTCCCGTGGTGCGAAAGGCCCTAATATGTAGCCATGCAAACACAGGCTTTTTAAATAATAAAATCTATGTGAGCGCTTCAATATGGAATTTTGTCTCTTCTATTCAATAAGATCCACCTATGATCGTGTACCGTTTAGTTTTATTTCTTCTGTAGAATGCTAAAGACAGTTCAGTAAACTGTGCCGGTCGAATGAATGGAGGCTGAAGTCTTCACATTTCATTAAAGTATCATTAAAGTAGTCCATGCGATGGTAATGCAGGTTTGGAGGGTGAGTAAATGATGACAGAACTTTAATTTTGGATGAACTATTTCTGTAAATATCACACACAGTATAGTATACTAAAAATATACTGTATATGTTTGAACTTCACTGTAATGTAAATTTATGTTGCATGTTGGCTCTGAATGCAAATGAGTTCTTGAGTTCTGTCCCAGTTTTGACTCTCTTAGACTAAAAGCATAGTGTAGATGCTTCAACATTTGTAGCATTAGCATGCTAGTGACGACTGATCTTTCCTTGATCTCTTCTAGGATTAGCCAAGCCCTTAGCATTTCAGCTAATCTGGTTGACACCTGTTTTTATTGACATACGAGCTGAGTTTGAACAGTTCCTGCTCCCTCAGTCTGATGCGATCTGTCTTCGTACGCTCCCTAGTGAATCTTATCTATTTTGGATGAGCGTTTTGGCAGATCTTTCCTGGAAGACAGATTTATGGGTTTAGCCTTTTGGCTCTAGGCTTCAGTTCTTGAGAATTCTTTGTGAAGTTCATGAAGTACAGCCTTCGTTCTTTCGATGATGTTAACGGATTGTGATAACCTATTTATTTCTATAGTAAGCCGTAGCAAGAAAGGCGCCCTGGAATAGACCATTCCAGAACTGTCATCTGGATTGGTTGGATTACAGTCCATCTCGGCTCTAGGCTTCCAACATATGGTCTGTTGAGCTTTTGAAGCAGTTCAAACAGTCAGATATATTAATAAAGGCGATGGACCGATCTCAAGTTTTTCTAGACAGTCTGTCTGTTGAAACATTCCAACAGTTCATCTCATAATAGCTGTTGTATGTTTCTTTAGAGAAAGATTAAGGGTGCGGCCTGGGAGATAGTTGTCTAAACACAGAGTTAAGACCTTCAGACTGTGTTTGTAGATCTGCTGCATTTGTTAGGGTCAGGACTTACACTTTGAAGTCCTGGTTTGGGATTTGGCTAGATCTTGAAGCTTGGATCGTCTTAAGCATCTCTGGTATTAGCACTTAGCTTAGCGCTTCCCCACCCCCCTCCATTAACCGAGATCCGTAGCCCAGCTCAGGCCTCGCCGCTTTTACCGGGAAATTTGAGGAATATTTTCAGCTCTACTTTGACTGTAAGGAACTATCTGGAACATTTAATTTGTTTATTATTTATTATAAGACTATCTAGTGTATCATTAGGGCAAGTTTGACCGCTTAGATTTCTATGTTTGTTTTGCATGAAATCATGAAATGCCATTTGTGACCCTGGACCACAAAACCAGTCATAAGGGTCAATTTTTCGAAATGGAGATTTATACATCATCTGAAAGCTGAATAAATAAGCTTTCCATTGATGTATGGTTTGTTAGGATAGGACAATATTTGGCCGAGATACAACTATTTGAAAATCTGGAATCTGAGGGTGCAAAAAAATCTAAATATTGAGAAAATCGCCTTTAAAGTTGTTCAAATTAAGTCCTTAGCAATGCATATTACTAATCAAAAATTTAAAAGTTTTGATATATTTACAGTAGGACATTTACAAAATATCTTCATGGAACATGATCTTTACTTAATATCCTAATGATTTTTGGCATAAAAGAAAAATCGATAATTTTGACCCATACAATGTTATTGTTGGCTATTGCTACAAATATACCCCAGCGACTTAAGACTGCTTTTGTGCTCCAGGGTCACATTTGCAAACCATTGTTCTTTAAAGTGGTCTATTTCCAAATTAAATGTTTTTGTTACATAGACTTTAGTTACATTGCATCCAGAATCCCGTTTACAAATATAATTTACTCATTTACAAAAATATGTGAGTCATCACTATTTTGGCCTTTTCAAGAAAAGAAAAAATTGACACATTTTAAATTTAATTTTGATTTTATCTTCTCAGTAAAGTCTATGTATGCTGTTTTTAGAAATCATATTGAGTTGCAGTTCTCTTATTCTAGGCCCCACTTCTCCAATTCGAAGAAAAAGATGTTAGACTGAGATACCTCGGCTTCTATTAGTGTTATTTCTGTTCTTGGTTGCCATAATGTCACATGCAGATAAAGATCTCTTCGCCCCCATTTTAAATCGAAGATTCACAGCCTAACCTGAATATAAAATGGAGGGAGGAAAGTGCAGGCTCATTGGTCAAGGCCTCGTCTCTGACACAGTCAGGAGGAAATATGGAAGGGAAATTAATTTGCCCCATCATTCTGACAAAGGGAGGTGAGTGGAGGGAACTGACATGCCTTGCCACGCTTCATTGTTTCAGATCTCAAGTCTCATAAATTTGCACGGCTCTCGTGAAAGAAAGCAATAACGCGTTATCGCATTGCCACCGTAAAACACCGTAATTAACATTCACCGACTGTAACTGATCCATCTTTCATTCTCTCCGCTCAGGAACTGTGTGTGTGTGTGTGAATAAGTCTTCCATTTTGTGTCTTCGTAGGTGCCTGATATTTTTCCGTACTGCTGCAAATTCCCCCACATTGCATCGCAATCGTCCTCTTTGATCCCTGCGTGCTGACATTCTTTCAGCCTCAAAATGGCAGCAGTCATTTTGAACACCAGGCATGTGCGCTAGTACACTCAATATCGCAGTAGGCACCCACTCTAGCAGGGGGTGACAAGTCTTCTCTTTCAGACAATGTGGCATTAGTGCTTGTTAGCTCCACCATTAGCTATAGAGCTCTCAAATTGAGGCTTTGGCCGAGGATGTGTTTGGCTGGCTCCACTTGGAATGGCGTACCATGTATTTACTCCTGTGAGGAGAGTATTAGAGGGCTGCTTCGTTGAGCTCACAATTACTATAATTACAAAATTTCAAGTTGATGCGTGCCCACGGTGGAGGAGAAATGGAAGGTGCAATTATTTAAGAAGCTCCCGTTAGCTCTTCTCAACCATGCTTCAGTGCTCCTCAGCCACAGCACCTATTCTTCTACAACAGCTACAACAACCTGTAATTGTGGCTTTCGCTCCACAGCTGATGGAATCCATTTATCAGGACTAGCCCTCCGAAAATCAGTTTTCAGGCCTTTTGGTGCGTGCTTATTTTTTTCCTGCGTCGCGTAGTTATTTGATCAAAGACTAATATTTATTTTCCAGCCTTAGAAAGGACGCCTGTCCAATATATAGCGGTTTTATCATTTAAGGTTGGGGGGCAATTCCAGATTGCCCCCAAGCGAGTGGATGAATTCAGTGCAGGAGATCTATTCGGTGTACCACTTTAAAAAAACAAAAAACAAACAGTCCAGGCATCTGTGTTAAGGCCTTTTCACACGACTCACGTCAGCGCTTCAGTGCACCGCTCAATGCACTGCTTTGACTTCCGCCTGAAAAGAGTCGTCAATAGCAGCACGGAAGGGCAGTTTTACAAGGTTTTTAGGAAGAAAGCAGGAAGTACACTCAGTTTCATAACAAAAACATGTGTTTGAGCTTAGAATAGGGGAAAAGCGCAAAAAATATTGCAGGAAAAAAGCAGTTGAAGGAAAACACAGCAAACAAATATTGGATGATGGCAAGAAGATAAATATACAAATACGTTAGAGAAATAATGTATTGCAATAAATATAAGTACAAAAATGTTTACATTAACAGTAATTTTTACAGCATTTCCTGTTGCTTTGCACTCATTAGTGAGGCGAAATGTGTGAAAAGCACAAATGTTGGTGCAAAGACAATGCATATAGTTATCATAGCTTGCACTTTGAAAGCTCAGCGAAGCTTCAGAGTTTCGCTTCACTGACGTGCATTGTGGTGATAGATCTGACTCTTCAGTCCATGAAGTTCAGTGTACACTCTTAAAAATCAAGCAATTTTAAACCACAAGAAGAAGAAACGAAAGAGAGCTCAATTCGTTACTCACGCACTGTGCTCGCACACAATCAAAGTGCGCACAAGCATAGAGACGTGTTTCAGACAGCGCGAAATACCGAGCTGCGTATACATAGGCCTACCGTCATGTACCGTGCAACCGGTATAATTTTGAAAAATACCGTGGTATAAATTTTTGGTCATACCGCCCAGCACTAATATCCACCCCCCCGTCCAGCCGATCCGTGAGAATATTTTCCAAACGTAACCGGTCCGTGGTGTAAAAAAGGTTGGAGACCTTTTCTATGGCTGTTCTATGGCATCGCTGTGAAGAACCTTTTAAGCACCTTTATTTTTAAGAGTGTAGGGCTACTGTTATGAAACCAATCCTATAAAGCGGTCTTCATTATTTCTCCTATTGACGATATTCAGGTTCACAAAACTAAATCGTATTCTAAGAATTTGTTTGATATTTGTATAATCTGAAATGACTGGCAAGTGTGACTGTTTTTTGTTGTTTTTCCTTGAAGACCAGAGAAGAAGAGACATAAAGGATATTTAGTCATAAAACACGTTCATTTGCAGAAGGGCAAGATGAGGTGTGAATCTCTGAGGTAACGCAACCTACATGTTCAGATTTAGATTCCTTTCCTTATAACGCCTAACTTGCAAGCTTCAGGTGTGATAAACCACTGGTAAAAGTCGAGCCGTGTGGTTGGTCTCAATCTGACTCATTCCTGCTTCGCAGGCGCACCTTGAAAACCACAGAAATGGTTCCCCATCGTGTGTATAAAGCTGATTAGTGCTCTTTTAGTTTTGCAAAGGAGAAGGCTGAACCACAATGTAAACCACTTCCTATGGCTTTGTTTGCAAGGGTGTGAAAAAGCTTGATCTTCCGAGTAAAATTGCCACTTCTGCTTTAATTTGCTGCATTGAGAACAAACAAAGAACACTGTTAGACTTTTTAAGAGCTATCAAATGTAGCCGGGGTGTAAACGGGGACATTAATTTGCACATTTGATTTATTTTAGTGAGTTAATTTGTTTGGATGGTCTATTCATGTAAATGAACTGGTCAAGAAGAAAACTTTTTTTGTCTTGTATCTAATTATTTAGCAAAATAGTGCTGTTCATCTTTTCTTTTTTGACTGTTAATTGTTGCTTTCTAGTTTTACTAGTTATATTGTAAATTTAAGTGTGATGCTGTTAAATAGAGGCCTCATCTGAGAGTTATAAACATATTGCCTTAAATAACTTTAGTGCATTTTGTTAGTAATTTGTGGCTTTGGTATCTTAGCTGTAGTTTACCAGTTTTCAGATGTAAGTAACTTGTAGTTTGGCAAGATATCATTTCATAGTAGCTTCCCCATCCATGGTCAGCACAAAGATTCCATTGATATGCTTAAAATAAGTCATTTGGTATCCCAGTGTTGTGCCACAGGTTCAAAACGTACTCATCTGCAAAAAACTTCCATATGCAAACATCTCAACGTCTTCAACAGGAGTGCATTATGTTTAAATAAGTGCCTGACTGTCAGTTGTATACCGTTGCGGTTTAAATATGGGTTGCTTTTTGGTTAAATGCGTTTGGTAAACACAAACATCCTGTAAGAAGAAGTGTGCTTCGAGATTTCCCGTACGTTTGGTTGGAAAGCGAGGCACGTAATTGCGTTTAACCATTTTCATCCTCGTGGTGAAAGATCTCATGGTTCTCCAAAACACGGCTGACCAATTTCAGTCACATCGGTGGTTGTTCTCAACACTTAAAATACTTTTCTTGCTGGAGGTCATTGGGATGATTTCTCAAGCCTCGGCACAGCATTTACCGTCAGATGATTTTGAAAGGCACAAAGAACATCTTTCATTAAGACACTAAAGTCATTAAATGCATTTCCACACTCAGTTTGTTTTTAATGCTGCTTGAGACATCAATGGGGCGACGTGCGTGGACAACCCGGCCCTGTCCGGATTTCTGGTGTACATTTCAAGAATTAGATGCTGTTACGTTTGAATTATAAAATTGACAGTATGACCCATCTTTGTGAAAAAGGAAATGGAAATGAAGAGAAAACAGAAAGAGGTTAAAAGTACTTTCATATGGCTTTTTATTAGAGTGTTTAAGACGGATCTAATTTTAATTTGTGTAATGTGCAGAACACTATAAGCTGTTGACTGTGTGTGTGTCTCATGACTGGCTTTACGCACTTGCTATTTGGTCTTGTGGTTTTTCACTGCAGTTTCAGTTTATAGAGGAAACACAGAGGTATTTATAAATCCATTGCTTTTTATAAAAACCTTTTTACCTTTTAAATGAGGTAAACCTTTTGCTTTTGTTCCCAATTCTTCTCAGGTCGTGAACTTCCCTCTTTCATGTCTTCCCTCGGTGGGTTTCTTGAAGCTCAACCCTGTTAGCCTCCTCCAGACCTCTATAAGAGAGACTGTGGCCTCTTTTTATTTTATTTGCCACATAGTCATTTCAAAAGACTGTTCTGAATCGTTTTCTTCAAAAGGTGTTCCACACAGTTCCTGGTGTCAACATATTGTTTGTCACTTAGAAACATGAGTCCCTTTTAGAACTTTCTCATGCTTCTGTTTGAGGCTTTGGTCAGATGTACTGGGTTACAGTCATCTAAAGCGATATGAGGTATGTACACAGACCCGTCTCAGTGCAGCGAGAGGTTTGATCTGTGAGGAGATTAAGCAGATTGAGAGATGTTCTACAGCAGCTGTTGGCAGCCACTATTGCATGTTCAACTAGGTCACAGTTTTTTTACCCAACACTCATGCTTGAGTATCAGGAAGATTTCTTCATAGATAGTGACTCAAATAAAAGATGAAGTGTGTAATCAATCAATGGAATTGTCAAAATAAGGTCTAATTTTCAAACTGATTTTCAAACATTGGTAATTTTATATATTTGACAGGTGTGGTACAAATGTTAGTTTTAGGCCTTTTTACTTGAGAAAATTTATGGTCCATAAATATTTTTAGTGGACATGAAACTTTATGTGCATTATTTAATGAAAAAAAAACTTGCAGAACACATCTAATTGCTATTATTGTTGTTGTTGTTGATGATGATGATTAATCAAATTATAAAAATTAAGTCAATATCATGTAATATTATATAATAATAGTTTTAATTTATGTAATAATAATAATTCAAACTAATGATTAGTTCACAAATCAGAGATCACTATCACAGTTACAAACTACTGGGTCAGTACAGTTTACACCTCTGCTATCAAACAGCTTTAAGCTCATTTTCATTGCTACCTGAACCTGTGTCTCTTCCTTCCTGTGTAACAGCCCATTAAAGCGCTCTGACCTCAGAGTGGATGTCTTCTCTTAGGCAGCTGTTGGGTTTGGCTTTCTGCAAGGCCAGGGGAAAAACAGCTGACTCTACAGTGGTACCAGATCTTTATATAGCACAGGGACGTCCAACAAGTTAGCATGATACTCACAACTAGATTAATGACTCTACTCTACTCTACTCTACTGTACTCTTCTCTCTCTCTCTCACTCGTTTTCCACATTTGCTCCCTCTGACATTTATTACACTCAATGTACTGTGTGTGTTTATAAACCTCTTGAGGGAGGTTTATACATTTTGTATTTGAGACAAGTCAAAGTATGTTTGGCAAGAGCAGTTTAGGAAAACATTTGTGAAATAGTTTGTGAAAGTTTAAATATGACATACATATTAAATACACTACACTGGATATATACAATGTATGTGTCTGTATAATTTAAAAAAAAATTTCTTGGTAATTTTTGGTGATAGTTGTTAATTGTTTTTATAATTCTGGGGAATTATACCATTAAATGAATACATCTGTGTCACTTCATAGACAAACCTTTAGTTTAGCACCATATACGCTCCATTATTCAACAAGGCATTTTTTTTTTTTTGCACAATATTTATTACTATTCTGTGCATATTTCCTTATTACGACCTATCTTTCACCCTGCCAGAACACAATATAAAATCTCATTTGTTTTAAGTTTCCTCCCTTGATTTTGTATGGAAATGCTGTTGCGTCGTACATCAAGATCTCTTGTCAGATATTCAAAATGCATTAGCACCGTGTGCTCTTAGCTCTACGTGATGGATCACATTACTTGCATGCTGTATTCAGGCCACAGCTCTGGGGGGATTTCTTCCTGTTGTTTCCAGATAGCTGCTCCCCCTCTGCCCTCATTTTGGTTTAATTGAGTCCTCGTTTCACAGGGCCGCTTCAGTGTCTGGGATCAAACTGGGAGCTCCTACCAGGCCAATGGGACTGCAAACCACATGAGACAGAGCGAGAGAGAGAGTGATGAGCAAATCCCTCTGGGCTTTGAGCGGGCTGCTCTCCTCCCCTGACTCGCTATGTCTTTATCTCCTCCGCCGAGGCTTCGTTAGCCGTTAGCGACAGGTCTCCGTTAGTAACGACAGAGGGGCTCTAGGGCAGTGCGGTCAGGATCAGACAGGAAATTAGATGCTCCCGCAGGAGAGGCGGCAAAGTCTCCACACAGCGCCACAGCGGTGATTTCTAAAGTAGAAGGCTAAGAGAAGTTCTTCTTTTTGCCTCTTTTACTGATAGACGAGTGCAGAAAGAACAGAAAATACATATCAGGAAATGTCACTAGCAAAATTTGGAAAGGTCAACGACGCCAAGGCTCAGTGCAACATAGCAACTGTGTTAAAGTAGTTCATTAAAAGTTCCTTGTAGCTCAACTGGCAGAGTATAGTGACATTAAGAAGTAACACATTTCCAGGTAACATACAAACTGTTAACATTTTGACGCTGAATGCAGTGTAAGTCGCTTTGGATGAAATGTAAATTGACTTACCAAAAGGCATTTAGCATTAACACTAGCATTATTTTCATTACCATATTGCGTTACCATAAATTGTGTTTTACCATTACAAATACATTTAATTTGTAAATATATTATTTCGTGAAATGTACATAATCTAATTTTAGTTATAGTCTTTTCTTGGTGGATAAATTATAACAAATTATAGTTGAACCCAACAATAATTTAGTAAGATGTGTGATTTATTGTATCTTTTTAGTGTTTATTTCAAGTTTATTTTTATTTTATTTTACTAAAATTTAGACCTTGAATACTGTATAAGTCACTTTTGATAAAATGCATGAATGTAAATTATGACTCACCAAGGGAATTAAGCATTAGATAATTATTTTCACTAACAATTTGCTTTATAAATGGTGCTTTAGTGTTACAAATACATTTTTATAATTATTATATATTTTTAGTGTTTGTTTCAGTGCTGAGTACGTTCCACCAAGTCCGTTGGTTCTTTTTATTTTATTTTATTATTATTTATTTAATTTTAAAATATATGCCTTAATTGCAGTGTAAGTCTTTTTGGGAAAAAATGCATAATATAAATGTACATTTTGACTCGACGAGGGCATTTAGCGTTAGCATTATTTTCATGAACAGATTGCTTTAGAAATGTTTTACCAATAAAAATACATCTAATTCAAACCTTTATCTTCGACGTAGCTGGGTTTGGATCTCAGCTGCAATATTTTAATGTAATCTGTCAAGGCGATAATGCGAACCGGACCTTATTTTTTGTTCAAAACAGGTGTACAGGCTTAATGAGACCACATGCGTGTTGCAACACTACACGCTTGCGCTGGAGACCGTAGTCTGGTTTCTAAAGTCGAGATAAACACTTCAGATGTTGTCGCAGTGGGTCCTCGATCCCTCAATGTCAGCTCGTTTATGTTCAGCAATTCAGAGATAGAGTTAATGAGATCCCCACAGGCCGCCCCCAACGGAGGCTTTCCACTGCGCTCCCACTGTAATATACATCATGTCTGCTTTCAAATCAATTACATTTTTATCTGATAAAAACGTAATGCGGCTTGATTGAGTTTTCAGCACGGCAGTCGACAGTGTTTTCGCAGCCTGAAAAGGGAGCCAATTATAACAGGAAGTTTAATCAAATTAAATTCCACTTCACCCATATGCACTCTTTGTGGAATGTGACTGAAAATGTTTGACTTCATTTGTTTTGTACTTTTGTTGATGTGATAAATCGCTTTCCTGAAGAGGAAATATTTTGAACTCAATGAAGCGTGACACAGCGGTACATCAGTCGATGATGGATGGAGTCTTTATTCCTTCGCAGCTCTGTTGTTGTTAATTTCAGGAAATTTATTTGAAATCTATTTATTTGTTTATTCGCTTTTTTCGGCTTGGTATCTTTTAATTTTCATCTTTTCATTTCGTCTTTTTCTCCTGCAGGTCTATTATTAGAGCTGTTTCAAATGGGATGTTATTACTATTTCATGTTTTTTTTTTTCTATAAGCTGAGACCATATGATCCTGAATCTCAAGACAATGTTGGACTTTGAATAATTCTGTTTGGGGTTTCTACAGGGATAGTCTATTGAGTTGGTTTGACTGGATCATTTTAAAGTAGTGCTTTTTAAAAATTAATATCATAACAAAAATAAACACCGGTATTCGGTATGAACCGGTATACCGCCCAGCACTACTTTAAAGTGAAAGTTTCTGCCTTAAAGTGAATGTTTAATTTTTGATCTACGGTCAAATCTTTTCTAGGTGGATTGACTTTAGGCAATGCATACTATACTAAGGTATTATTGATATTAACACAGACAAATTTGGTAAGTGTTCCCCACTATAGTCATGCTAGTAACATTTATAATGTTAAAGTATGGCTATCATTTTGAAAAAATAAAGATTTTAAATTTATATTAAAAAGGTTTTTTTTTTTTTTTTTTTTTTGGCAAAAGCAGATAACTCCACATTTCATGTTTTAGAGTTTAAAAAAAAACACTCGTTTAATTTTTGCAATCTCCTCAGATGACAGTGTAGACGCCTGGCAAACGTTGTTGTTGTTGTGATCATAAACTGTATGGATGTGATTATTACACGCAATACACAGAGCTTTTCCCTCACCATTGTAACGAGCTGCTTTTGCAAGCTTCCGTGAAAACGTTTCAGCTTTTATTTTCCTTTTTCGCCCTGAAGAAGATATCACAGGGTCATCAAGTTCATCGAAATGATCCATCCTCGATCACTTTTAGTCAGCTTTGACGAAAAGTAGCCTTGTCACCTGACCTGAATACAACGCTACATTCGCTAAAATGGACTTATCGGCTTCTGTTCAAAAACAACAAGGACGCTTGTCAGCTTCGTGAACGTGAACTCGCGATGCCTTGAAAGTGGACAAAACCGGCTTTTTTTGACAAAACAAGTTTAGGGTTCAGATCGTGCTATATGTGGAGAATAATGCACGGCAATCAGCTCATTTTTTTAAAAGTGGCGTTTATCAGTTTTTGCAAATGAACTGTTCATATATAGATGCTATAACATCGGATGTACACTTACTGTATGCGTTCCCTTAATAAACAATGATTTAGTGCTGGGCCTCTCTCTCTCTCTCTCTTGCTCTCTCCCTCTCTATCTCTCTTGCTCGCGCTTTACCTCCTTTCCAGCCCTGCACATAAATCAATTGAGATGAAAGTTCCATAATTGTGCTTGCTGGGAGGGATTTGAGCAAAATTGCACCATGAATTTTTTAAAGGGAATTTTTACTAGCTGTTCTGCAGGATAGGAGGCAGAGGAGAGGTGAGGCCGTAGAGGATTTATGCGCCTGACTTCTTCATTACCGAAGTCATTTTGCTGCAGATGATAGTGTTGAGCCTGAGGGGACATTGGTCCCAGCACACTAACTCAGATTTTAAACCTGCCTAATCTTTCGAAGAGAACATTTCTGCACAGCAATATTAATGTTGCATTAGGGGTTATATTTGTCTGCTAGTGAGAGAGAGGAGGCTGAGTCGAATTTTTGCGGGATTTCTCAAAGTGGATAATGAGCCAAGTTGTTCTGCATGCAATTAGATTAAATATGTGTGACATTAAAGAGAAATGGAGGTCGTATTTATTGTGTTTAGATGTTTTGTTTTAACGTTATAAGCCACCATAATGCCAATTTTAAGTTTCTGTAGGAAAGGACCTTGTAGGAGTGCACATATCCTTGTTTTTGGAAGTGACGCCAATGATCGATCATGACAACACAATATTTGTGTGAATTTGCATTTGAATGTTAGGAGTGCGTCAGGGAGCGTCATCAGTGGCGCGCGAGATGCAGTGATGTAAGTGCCGTTATTGCATTTTTTAGACGGACAAATATGACTGCTGCACTCGCGTCTCACAAGAGATGTATAGAAAGCCATGCAAAGTTAAAACACGTCGCGAATTTGTGGTGGTTTACTCTTTTTCACTGCGTCTCGTATGTTTTTAAATGCAGTCTGTGTGAATGGCGCTTCGGCTCTTTGGATTAAGCAATGTATAAATAAATGATGCTATTTTGTTCATAATTGTTTATGCAATTTACGAAATTATATTTGATTTTTTTTGTTAATTTGTTAATTTAGACGTAATGCACGTTTTTATAGTTACTTCCTTGGGTTGACAATTTAAATGTGCTGCATTATTTTGCTCATCGCGCCCTCCTGTGGCCTCGGGAGACAATTAGACCTATACAATAAAGACCTATTTAATCTGCATATAAAACATTAGAAATTAGATATTTGTTTAATTTTTATTGTGTTTGATTGTTAAAACAAAAAATATGTGTTGTTTGTCTCAATAAATTAATTATAAATACAGTGGTTACATAAAAAAAAAAAAAAATTCTCTTGCTTTTTGTTTTAAAAAAAGGTTATAAAAAAATGTCAATAATTATCGATACCGAACGATATGAAACATTATATTGTTGATACATTTTTTAGCTATATCGCCCAGCCCTAATTTCCATTTTTAGATTTGTTATTGGTTGCGTTGACACATTGCATGGCACATTGCGGTTCAATTTATCACGCATGCCTTGTCATGTGTTTTGGTCATGACTGACACATGTTCATTGATAGAAAGGTATGACCACAGTCAAACTCCAAGTCTCGAATGTCAACATATGCAGTCTATCTCCCTTTTTTCTCCTTTTGTCACCCATTTTCCAGCAGCCTAAGCCAAGAAAAGTCCATTAAAGGTAGTTTGAACCTCAGGGTCGATCCCCATAATTGTAACAGTCATCATTTTTACGAACAGAAGGAAAGATTTTATTGGGCTAATCCGAACATGCACACACTGTATCATTGTCATGTGTTTTGGTCATGACTGACACATGTTCATTGATAGAAAGGTATGACCACAGTCAAACTCCAAGTCTCGAATGTCAACATATGCAGTCTATCTCCCTTTTTTCTCCTTTTGTCACCCATTTTCCAGCAGCCTAGGCCAAGAAAAGTCCATTAAAGGTAGTTTGAACCTCAGGGTCGATCCCCATAATTGTAACAGTCATAAGTTTTACGAACAGAAGGAAAGATTTTATTGGGCTAATCTGAACATGCACACACTGTATCATCGCTCTGACACCAGACTCGTTCATTAAATGGTGGTTAATTCCGGTTGTTTGACTCCTCATAGTGTTTATTATAAGCCGACCGTGGTATGAAACCAGTGAGTTGTTTTTAGCTAGACAGCAGTATCGAGAACCCCAACTTCCAGTTGTTCCAGGTTAGGGTCAATTCCTTTGATTCCGACAGTTCAAGAGAAGTTGAATTTAATTAATTAGGCAACTCGAGAAGTGTACATAGAAGTGTAGGAATCAATCAGTACGGCACGTGGAATTCCATCGTATCTCCTGAATTGAAATGGAGCTGAGCCGTCTCTGCAAATGACCACTTTCTTTCTGTAAAAGAGTTCTGTCTGCTCTCAAGGTTAACACTCTAAACATGCCAAGTCTCATTCGACCGCCTGCCCTGCGAACGCTCAATTTAACAGCCTACTAGGCTGAGGAACATAGGGCTAAATCCCTCTCCTGGAGCGGATGGAGAGGGAGAGATGATCGTATTAGCTTGTCAGCACCTAATGTTGAGCTCAATGGGCAGCAGAGACAAGCTGATATAATTAGCTGCCTCTTAGATATCAGAGGAGTCAGACTGACAGAGAACGACTGCAATGGAAACAAGAAATGTTCGTTTTGTTGATATTGGTGTGTCATAGATTCTTCTTGTTCAGCTTGATAGTATTCGCTAGTAAAGTTCAAGATCTTATCAAATTGGTTTGCTTATATTAAGTCCAACGTAACTTGAATGATACTACTCAGATCACTGGTAGTAATATAATGTCAGGGGGATTCATTTAGAATGTGTGTCTTATTCATAGTTATCTTATTGTGTTGCCATTCATTTTGAGTATAAAGAATAGTTTGCTTTTAATGTTTCTTTTTGTCAGGAATTGTTCATTCATTGCATATACATTTATTCTGAGCTCATGTTTTATTAGAAAGATTTTGGGCACAGAATTGATCAATTCCGTACAGTAAAGTAAGCCAGGGCCAAATGTTTTCAACAAGTGTTTGCCGTTCGTTGTTGAATAGCAGCATATGGTTGGCATCACCGTCTTGGATGAGGTCTTGTATCAGATAAGAAACCAGCTTGGTTTTAAATGGCTTACCTCAGCTCCACTCTAATTGAGTGCAGTGAAAGTCTCTCTGACCCAGAATGGCTCGAGTACAAGTTGTGCACTAGTAGAAATTGGATAATTGACGTTCCTGGTAAGATGTAGTTCTAAACCAAAAGCATCAGGACTGAGTGATTCTGTGAACTAACATTCTGCAATTCTTGTATTTTATCCCTAAATAGTGGCCTAAAAAATACATCGTATGGGTCAAAATGATCGGTTTTTCTTTTATGCCAAAAATCATTAGGATATTAGGTAAAGATCATGTTCCATGAAGATATTTTGTAAATTTCCTAACGTAAATATATCAAAACTTAATTTTTGATTAGTAATATGCATTGCGAAGGACTTCATTTGGACAACTTTAAAGGTGATTTTCTCAATATTTAGATTTTTTTGCACCCTCAGATTCCAGATTTTCAAAGATTTTGTATCTCGACCAAATATTGTCCTATCCTAACAAACATACATCAATTTAAAGCTTATTTATTCAGCTTTCGGATGATATATATATTTAAAAAAAGATTGTTAGTGGAAAATAAATGTTAGTGAAATATGTCCATATAATGTAATGATATGCATGATGATATACACATGTTGTTACTCTGCTAGAACTTCACAGAACCATCACAATTCACTTTGATAGCAGTTGGAATAATATAATTGTAAAAAAAAATAGCTTTGAACAATTAAGATGCAGATGCCACTTGCTTTCATATATTATTATCTAATGCTTTGAAATACAGACATTTGATCTACTGAGACTTGTGTCCCAATACTTTTTAGGGCAGCTATAGATGTTATAAGTGCCACAAAATGTAAAAGATAGTGTTTCTATTAGCAGCATTTTAAGAATCAAGGAATGCCAGCACGTTACAGCAAATTTGTTGCGGATCCTCTGCGGAGTCCAAGCATGTCCAATGCAGAAAAGAAGATTGAATGGAGGTATTCTCTAGGATTTGTGAAAGACCCCCCTACTGGGCCCTCATAGTTGGGGAGTCCACCCCCTCAGCAAGACCTGCTCCAACCAGTGACCTTGAAAATCCCAGGAAGCACTTTGTGACGGTCTCCCAGGCAACGGTCGAGGTTCGCATGGTAACTAGCAGCTTGACTCAATCAATCAAGCCTGGGCTTAGACTTGGAGAGCTGGGAGGAACAGCCCTGGCAGGCATGCAAACTCTTTTGGAAGGCGATCAAGAAGAGGGTGATGCGTTAATGTAGTGATGTCTTGGGTTTCCTGGGTGTTCGTCAATAGGGATTACTTTGAAGAGAGAAAATCCTCGCTTTCCTTAAGATACGCAAGACAAATGATTTACTTTCTTGGTGCAAAGCAGAATTGCAGTCATGATTCACTTTTTTGGTTTGTGTTTGTATGCGCTTTACGTGTTGGTGTGCCGTATGAGTTGCATCAGACTTTAATGCGATGGAGGCATTCTCTCGAGGTCTGACAGCACCTTCAAGCATCCGATAGAAACGTCTCAGAACACAGACGCAACAGAAACAAGTCAGATCTGAAGAACTGGAGCCGTTCTACAGATTTCCATCTTTGATCTTCAGAATGACTAGCTGGCTGAAGCATTTCCAGAACTTTATATACTGTGAAATATTATTGCAATTTAAAATAACAGTTTTCTATTTTAATATACTTTAAAAAGTAATGTATTCCTGTGAAGCAAAGCTGAATTTTCAGCATCATTACTCCAGTCTTCAGTGTCACATAATCCTTCAGAAATCATTCTGATCTGCTGATTTGCTGTATGGTCAATGTTGGAAACAGTTGTGCTGCTTAATAATTTTTGGGAATGGTGATGCTTTTTTCAGGATTCTTTAATAAATAAGTTTTAAAAAGAACAGTGTTTAAGAAATTAATGCTTTTATTCAGCAAGGATGTTAAATGGATTAAAAAGTGATTTATGATGTTCGAAAAATTCATGTTTTGAATAAATGCTGTTCTTTTAAACTATTTATTCATCAAAGAATCAAAGAAAAAAGTATCACAGGTTGCAAAAAAATATTAAGCAGCACACATCTTCAACACTGAATATTAGAATGATTTCTGAAAGATCATGTGACACTGAAGACTAGAGTAATGATGCTGAAAATTCAGCACTGCGTCACAGAATTAAATTGTGACCCTGGACCACAAAACCAGTCTTAAGTGTCAATTTTTCGAAATTGAGATTTATACATCATCTGAAAGCTATATAAATAAGCTTTCCGTTGATGTGTGGTTTATTAGGATTGGACAATATTTGGCCGAGATACAATTATTTGATTTGATTTTTATTTTATTTTATTACAATTATTAAAGTTGTCCAAATGAAGTTCTTAGCAATGCATATTACTAATCAAAAATGAAGTTTTGATACATTTATGGTAGGAAATTTACAAAATATCTTTACTTAATATTCTAATGATTTTTGCCATAAAAGAAAAATGGATAATTTTGACCCATACAATGTATTTTTGGCTATTGCTACAAATATACCTGTGCTACTTAAGACTGCTTTTGTAGTCCAGGGTCACAATTACATTTTTAAAGTATATTAAAATAGGAAACCAGTATTAGAAATTGCAATAATATTTCACAATATTACTGTTTTGTTCTGTATTTTTGATCAAATAAATACAGCCTTGACGAGCATAAAAGACTCCATTAAAAAAAAAACCATTAAAATCTTTATTTTAAATCTTACTGATACCAAACTTTTGAATGGAAGTCTTATTTTTTATTGATATTAATGACTCCGAAATCAGATGCTTGCAATAAATGAACACTTGCATGTAGTAAATCTAAAAATACGATCATAAAATGTTGTGATTGCAACCTGAAGTTGGGTATCCCATGTTTTCCGACACACACCTTTAACGCTAATCCAAGACGTTCTTCCGCACTGACATCTCCTCAAATCAGAACGCACCTTCACCCGTCACGAGACGCTTCTCCAACGTCAGACAACTTTGCGTTTATCAGATTCGAGACTATCAGCTTGACACTCGATTCCCAGGAGGGCGAAAAGAGAAACACCGCAATCCCTGAGAGATGAAGAGGAGAGGAGAAACGACAGGCGGAAGACAGACAGCGCTGGTAGAAAATCAGAGTTGTAGCCGCATTAATTGATGGTGCTGAGTGCCATATGCGCGGCCATATGGAGCCGAGCCCCTCAGGAGAGCTGTAATAGACAGCCTGCAGCCACTCACACAACCTGGCACATTTACAAACAAGGGACAAACCATTAATATACGCCCAGAGAGAGAGGGAGCTGTCAAAGTAGCACAATTTGTTGGCTTTTTTTCCCCCCCATCCTGATTGCTTGTTTGTTCTTAGCTTGTTTGTCTTTCTATATTTGTCAGCGTGTGCAATAATTAAAATACATCTATTAACATTAAACAGTATGTAGTTAATTATATAAAATAAAATGACTCCAGTCTTTAGTGTCACATGATCCTTCAGAAATCATTCTAATATGCTCATTTGCTGTTTAGGAGACATTTCTCATGATCAGTGTTGAAAAGAGTTGTGCTGCTTAATATTTTCTGTGGAAACCATGATACATTTTTGTCAGGATTCTTTGATGAATAAAAAGTTTATTATATTATATTATATTATATTATAGAAAGTTCAAAAGAACAGCAATTATTTTAACATTTTGGAACATCATAAAAGTCTTTACTTTTGATCAGTTTAATCCATTTAATCTATATATTTATATCATATATCATATCATATCAATCAGTAATTTTACTGACCCCAAATGCTTTCGAAAAACATATGAAATCGATGATACTGCAATAACAACATCATGCAATAAAGTGGTTGTCATTAAATGATGCGGTGTCTTAAACAACACATAAAACGAGTTCAAAAAGTGTGTAGACTTTGGAGTTAGAATCTCCAGTCGTTGGCATTTCTAACAGCTAGTTCTTACTCAGATGCTGATTGTTGCAGTCCAGTACATTAAACGTGTAAAAATGACTTTGCTTCCTGGTGGACTTTTAAAAACACTATGCATCCTGAGAATTGCACGGAAGCCAGTCAGTCAGATTGAAGCGGGCTATTTTATCCCACTCTTGTGTGCAGCATGCGTTAGATAGTCCATCTAAGGCTGAGACTGCAGGTGAATGGACTCATTCTTCATCTGACCCACTCAGAGCACTGCTGTTGACTCTAACCTCGGCTTTTTCAGAACATGTAGTTGCTGAGAGTGGCCTTCATAGAGACGCACACAAACCTGTCAGATTGCTCGCAGCCAGGCCTATTGGACTGAAGTGATGGATTGTAGACAAACAGGAGAGGAAAGGAAAGGGTTGCTGTAAAAAGGAGTTTGTAAGAGGGATGAGGAAATCGGTGATATAATAGAAAGGCTGATAAGGTCAGTCATTCATGAGAAAGATAAATCCAGTAACACTTGTTGGTGGGGAAAAATAATTTATCCAAATCAACCTGTTTTGGCTCACAGGCCTTAATCAAAGTAAAAAAATAAAATAAAAAATAAATAAATATGTACTATAACAGTATCCAACAAATCTTTTTTTTTTTTTTTATTATTATTATTTATTTATTTATTTAATTATTATTATTTTTTTTTTTTATTTTTTTTTTTATGTATTTGCTTGTCATAGGTCTAACATTCCTAATTATTTAATTTCTTTATTTGTTCGTTTGTTTAATTAACAAACAGGCCTTCATCAAGGTTAACGGTTTGCTGAAAATCTTTCTTCTTTTTTTTGTACTGTAAAAACAGGAAAATCCAACTATAGCCAAGACAATGTTTATATTATATTATATTATATTATATTAATTTGCTTGTGTGACGAGAGGGGCGGGGCCGAGAGCCGTGGGAACGGAGCGAGGCCGGTGGAGTAATTGCTAATGCGCGACACCTGCGCCACTCACCGGTCTCGAGTCTCACGGAGGAGCTCCGGAAGGATAAAAGTAGGAGTGACGACAGTGAAAGACGAGAGAGGACCAGGCCTGGAGTTTATTTTGTGTTTTGTGTGCGGCAGTCGTCCACGAGGGGCTGCCGCTTTACTTTCATTTTGTGTTTGTTTATTTTGTTAAAGTTTTGTTTAAATGTTCGCCGGTTCCCGCCTCCTCCTTCCCGAACTACGAACGTTGTTACAGCTTGTTATTAGGTCTAACTTTGCTAATTCATCAGTGTTAGTCTTTATTTATTTATTGTTCTTTTTTAAGCTCTAAATTATCGGAATTATTGTTTGCAATTGATTTTACTTTTGTAAAGTAACATTTCCTATAAGAGGACATTCTGTGAGAAAATGTGCACAATAAGGAAGGTGCATTAACTAAATAATTATGTGCAATTATGTGCATTAACTTTATATTATGACTTCATTTCAATACAATTCTCCCATCAACAAGTGCTACAGTCCCAGCCCTATTACCATGCACCTTGTTTGACAGTAATGTTGCTCTGAAAAGAGGAAATAAGAAAGGAAGAAACAGAAGAGCACCGGTGAGGAATACAGGGAGGCTGAGCAGGAGTGAGGTGTTGTTCTTCAGAGAAGAGACAGAGCTGTTGAATATGGCTGCTGTACAGAGAGTGTGTGTGTGTGAGAGAGAGAGAGAGAGAGAGAGAGAGCATGTCTGTGATATTTCTGGTGTAGTCATTGCACTGGGTCAAAATGCCAGTGTTTTTCTCTTGCTCTTGTTTTGTCCTCCCTTTGCTTCTCTAAATTATTCAACGCCTGAGGACATGCTCTCTCTCTTTCCCTCTCTTTCTGTGTGTCTCTCTCTCTCTCTCTTACTTGCTCTTTCTCCTTCTCTGTCTTATATTTCCTCTCTTTTGCTTTTTTCCACTCTCGGTTACTCTTTTTAAATTTGACTTCAAGAATACTTCACAAGCTGCTCTCCAAGTTTTCATCAGTTGAAGTTGAACAGAGATGCTGTATGACAGCTCACGACGATGAAAAACTAAATAAGACAAACAAACAACTGATATACTGTGTACAAATACAGACACAGTACAGATCTTTGCTGATACTCTGACTTCCAGATACACTCTGATAGAAACACAACAACTCCGTTCTAAAACCTAGCAAGCTGCCTACCTAGACAGCCGATTAAGACGTCTTAGGAGTGTTCATGAAAGGAAAAACAGTGATGATACTGCACTGGAATTCAGTGCGAGCGCTACTTGTGTTAATGAGGAGCGCTGTTTCTGCTATTTTCTGCTTCAGACCACTTACGAGGTACCATTTTGGTTAGGATGCCTTAAAATGTAACTACCTAGACAGTAGAATGTGTGGCACCTCACGGTTTGAAGCAGAGCCCAACAGTGTAAACAGAAAAGTCTGCAGTTTGAGTCTTGGCCTATTGATTTGTCTCTCTCCGCTTGTACATTTGTGTGGCTGCGTGCTCTCACCTTTGACTGATTAATTATATCCAGCAAGAACATGTGCTCAGATAGGATATTATAGACACTGATCATGTTGCTAAAATGCCAGAGCCAAATACTTATCATGCAAAACAAAATGTCTTTGTACATCTTTGATTAAGGCCACAGCTGAGTCATAAGCTGCTGTCACCACATTCATCCTAGAGGAAAGACAATTTCATTTTTGTTACCTCCCTTATTTATTTTTGCTAAAATAAAATGGCTGTTGTTCATTTCTACATTTATTCGGTATTATTTTTGTTTTAATTTTTATTTATTTTATTAGCCATATCACCCTGTAGCCCAAGACTTGTCGCCCACTGAATCTAAGCTGTCGATGATGATGATAATAATAATAATAATATTGTTGTTGTTGTTGTTGTTGTTACTAGATTACTCCATTTGGGCTTATTTTATTTTTATTCTCCATTTGTTTTTGTTTTATTTTATATACCACTAGTTTGCTCTATTTGAACTTATTTTATGTTATTATTTTTATTTATTTATAGTTGTTTTATTCAACATTTTTATTTTATTTTATTCTGAATGTTCATTTTATTTGTTGTTACTAGATTACTCCATTTGGGCTTATTTTATTTTATTTTTATTCTGCATTTGTTTTTGTTTTATTTTATATACCACTAGTTTGCTCTATTTGAACTTATTTTCAGAATTTTCATTTTATTTGGCAACTTTATTTTATTTGACACTGTTACTCTATTTTAACTTTTTTTTTATGTTCATTTGTATTGTATTTATTTTTTCTTTGGCAATACAGATGTGGCTCAAATGTATTTACGCCAAGCCGGTGATGTACACTAAATTGAAAAACTGAAATTAAAAGAGAGAGAAAGCCATCCCCCTTCAGTCTCTGTCACCCGTCGTGAGGAGCCCTGTGGCTGAATGACAAGTCAAGCGTGAAACGGCTGACTGCCCCCAGAAATCAGAGCTCTGGCCTCCTAGGAACTGATACATGCACATAGACACACCACAGTGAGGGAACAACTACTCAACTGCTGAGTCTTCTTTCTCCCTCTTGCTCTGTCTCGTGTCTGATCCATCCATCCTCGCTTCATTCTCAGTGTTTTGCAGCCCACACAAGGACACAGAAGAGAGAGAACGAGTAGAGAGAGAGACTGAAGATGAGAGAAATGCCCGTAGGCTCAATCTGTTCTGTGGTGCGCTACACGCAGGCCACGGGGAGACCTCCACTCACTCCATCAAACTGTCAGACACACACACATTCAGACTGCAGAGGGAGAGACTCTTTGCTGCCCTGGAGGCCAGTTCAAGTCAACATCCCATTTCCTTCTTTTCCTGCCTAATTTCTTCAACACCCTCACTTAAATTCCTACGGCCTAGTGCGCTGTGTGTGCGCGTGCGTGCGTGCGTGTGTGCGTGCGTGTGTGTGCATGCTATGTGTTTCTGTTTGTCTCCAGTTTGTTTTGCGGCTGATATATACACTGCGGAAAAAATTGTGTAGAAACATTTTTTGCTCAGAAATTGCTAGTAAATTTCACAAACAATTACAAAGAAATGACAAGAACATTGAATTAAATGTGAAATTTTGAAGTAGAAAAGCTGAAATAGTATTTTCTTGTAAAGCATACTCCAATAATTGTCATATTAACTTTTAATAAATGTATCTTTTTTTAGCAGTATAGCAGGCTACATGCAGTAAATTTGCACATTTGGATTTTTGTAATTCGATTGCGATCCATTCACAAATAATGAGACTCACTGTAAAAAAAAATATCCTTTTAAATTTATGGTTTAAAAAAAAAAGCAGCTGTGGTTACCAGAAATTGACTGTGAAAAATATGGCGACACATTACATATTGCTGTCTATATACTTTACAACATATATCCAAAATTGGTTATAAAATTGACAAAATTTTAAAGCTTTTTACTTTTACTTTTTTTTTTTGGTACACTGTTTATTGTTTTGAGCTTATTGTAAGTGCCCATGTAACATGCACATGTATATAGATGGAGGACAGAGTCATACACACAAAGACAAAACACTGTCAGGGTAACTCACACGACACTAAAATAATGAGATAAGCATTCATGAATTAACAGAAAACATCCGAATGTTCATTAATAATAACAAAAACAAAAAAGAAACCACATTTTTATATAGATAAAATAATTCTAGGAATATTTTTTTTCTGTTTTTCACTGTGAATTATATGATAATTCATAGTTTTTATTAGCAGAAACCATATATTTGATAGTATTTGACAGTAGAATTGCATATAATAAAAAGTTAAACCATATATAGCCACTGAATAAGGCAGTTCACGGGTTTGACTGTAGCATTTTTCTTTTTTTTATAGTGCTCAACAGAAAATTACTCTGATATTAACATCATATTGGAACTCCGCTCCACTGTATTTACATATAGTGCAGGAATAGTAAATCCAGTTTTGAAGGAGTAGTAGATCTGTTTTGCTGAGACACATTCATGTGGCCAAGTGTGAGTGGGATGTGCATATCCAAACGGATAGCAGATGATCGATCAAGACACATGAAGTGACTAAGTGTAAATAGGCCCTAAGTGTTGTAAAAACTCCCTAACTCTCCTTTGAGATTCCCTGTCACTTCACACATAGCCAAACGCTGTAAGACATCTCGAATGCAGCTGAGAGCCTCAGAGGCGCTGTTTGGCTCGGTTACAGACGCTAGTCAGTGATTACAACCAAACCATTCCAGTGTTTAGCAGATAGCTTGAAGAAATGTGTTAAACATCTGTAATGTGACTTATTAGAGTGAAATAAGGAATAATTGTTAGTCATTTCTGACTTGTGTGGGCATATCTATGTAAAACAAGAAAAGCTACACTGTCCATTGATTACAGCCCTAAGAATTACTTTCACTAGTTGGCGTATCTTTTTTTTTTTTTTTGCACTTAAAGGGGTCATATGATGTTGCTAAAAAGAACATTATTTTGTGTATTTGGTCTAATGAAATGTGTTTATGCGGTTTAAAGTAAAAAAAAACACATTATTTTCCACATACTGTACATTATTGTTTCTCCTCTATGCCCCGCCTTTCTGAAACGCGTCGATTT